>NC_057797.1:587707674-587741325 GCF_018294505.1 Triticum aestivum | reverse complement strand
TGCCCGTGGAGGGGTGGTTGAACAGGACCCCGAGGTGTGGAGGGCTGGATGAACAGTAGACGGTGGAGGCTGGATGAACAGGAGCCCGTGGAGGCTGGATGAATAGGAGCCCATGGAGGCTGGAGGAGGTCGACGGTGGATATGAATAGTATCCCGTGAAGTCCTGTTTTGCGGTACGCCACACCCCTCCCGATGAACAGGACCCCCGTTTCGACCGTAGCGCTCCAACACAAGTCCGTTTCCTCCATTTTGCGGTATGCCACACCCCTCCCGATCAACAGGACCCCCGTTTCAACCGTAGGAGGTCCGTTTCCTCCGTTTTGCGGTACACCAGACCCCTCCCGATGAACAGGATCCCGTTTCGAATGTGGCCGGTCGAACACAAGGCCGTTTCCTCCGTTCTACGGTACGCCAGGCCTCATTTCCATCGCCTGTTCCTTCCAAGCCCTCCCGATGAACACGATGAATTCCGTTGCCTCCCCATGAACACGAGCATTCCGTTGCCTCCTAATGAACACGACGCATTCCATTGCCTCCCCATGAACACGACGACGACGCTGTTTCTCCGTTCCGACCCAGCCATGTACACGAGCCCTGGCCGTACGTATGCGCGAGTAGGCATTCAAGACCCCACCCGTATGTACACATACGTGGCCGTATTTTCTTTCTTGCACCCTGGCCGCTATACGTATGTGTAAATGCTACGTGCGCGCCTCTACTACAACATGTGTGCGCCTCTACTACGACACATGCGCGCCTCTACATCGACCAGTATGTACGTACACGTTCGCGACAAGAATGACAACACTACGTATGCTTCGACCAGGTGGGTCCCGACTGTCATGCACTTCCTTGCCTGCGAAGATGTAGCTGGTCGGTCCCAGCAGTCAGGGGGCGATTCGTTTTTTTTGCCCAGACGCACTTCCTTGCGTGCGAAGATGTAGCTGGTGGGTCCCAGCAGTCATGGGGAAATGTTTTTTTCGCAAAATATAGTGGCCCGTCCGGTGGGTCCCAGCTTGCAGGTGGAGGAATGATTATTTTCCGCGTAATAAGGAGGCACTTCCTTGCTGCGGCCGTGGACCCAGCTGTCAGCCTGTCCACGTACTGTCCACATCCGATGGAAGTCGTTCCTTGACCATGTTGACCACACCGCGCCGAGAGCACCAGGGCGGTGGACGACGTCGCGGCCTAGGAAGGGGACGACACGAAGGCAGGGAAGAGTCGGCCGTTGTTTCCCATGCGGAGGGGAGTACGACTGTACGAGGGTTTACTGGTTCGACTGTCATCGCCGGAGAATAACAGCAGTTGTGGGTGAGTAGAGGGATGGCTAGGCCAGTGATGGGAGTACGGTCGGCGGTGAGGCCTGCACGGCAGCACAGCCGGCCACGAGGAGGAGGGAGCAGGCAGTCCCGCCAGTGCTTGTTTGAGCGGCTGGAGCAGGAAAAGCAGAGATTGAAGAAGCACGATGGCCATTGGATGGACATCCAACAGTCAGTGCTTGTGCGTCAACCTTTTTTAGGAAAGCCTCAAATCTGTGGAAAACAGCATACAACCCATCTGCCATTATTTCTAATAATTTAGAGCCCATTGCTAATTCTTAAGGTTTTTTTGGAGCCCATATTCTTTTTATTAGCATTGCAGCCCATATTGTGGCAATGGTTAAAAAATTATACGAAATTTTGCATATTTCGGTGTGGTCCGAACTGTTTTTAATCCCGAAATTTTGACTCACATTCAAACTGATTTTAAAAATAAATGTATATCAATATAAAATCCAACAAATTCTCCACGCATAAAAATTAATGTAATTTAAAATCTTGAAATGAAAAAAAAGATATTTGAAACTAATTGCCGGTTTGATGTGTTTTAAAAATGTACAATCCATTGTTCATTACTGATGGGCCATTTTCTCGGCCAGCCGAATGAAAGCTCTCCTCGTCTTGAAAGATTTGCAGCCCAACAGGCCTGACAAAGCGACTTACTTGGCAAATCACAAAAAAACTGGGCTGTCGCCGTGGACCCAACTGCCAGCCTCTCTGATGGAAGTAGTTCCTTGACCACGTTGACCACGCCGCACGGAGAGCACCACGGCGGTGGACGACGGCGAGGCCTAGGAAGCGGACGACGCGGCAGTGGAAGCCCGCGCGGAGAGGACTACGAGGGTTCACTGGTTCGGCTGCGGTGTGAGACTGCCGCCGCCGCAGGGCCTAGCCACCGGAAGTGCCTCCTTATTACGCACAAAAAATGAATACTCCCCCGGCTAATATCAAATAACCTCTTTTCACCGGCAAGTTTAAAATCACAGTTGAGCTCTTTAATAGCCCAATATGCCTTGTGTTCTAGTTCAAGAGGTAAGTGACATGCTTTTCCATATATCATTTTATACGGAGACATACCCATAGGATTTTTATATGCAGTTCTATAGGCCCATAATGCATCATCAAGTTTCTTGAACCAATTCTTTCTAGACCTATTGACAGTCATTTGCAAAATTAATTTGAGTTCTCTATTACTCAATTCTACTTGACCACTAGACTGCGGGTGATACGGAGATGCAATTTTATGATTGACGTCATATTTAGCAAGCATTTTATGGAAATCACCATGAATAAAATGTGAACCACCATCAGTCATTAAATATCTAGGGACTCCAAACCTCGGAAAAATAACTTCTTTAAGCATTTTAATAGAAGTGTTATGATCAGCACTACTAGTTGGAATAGCTTCTACCCACTTAGTAACGTAATCAACAGCAACTAAAATATGTGTGTATCCATTAGAGGTAGGAAAAGGTCCCATATAATCAAAGCCCCAAACATCAAACGGTTCAATAACAAGTGAATAATTCATAGGCATTTCTTGACATTATACGAAATTTCGACTCACATTGCCGGTTAAAAAATTATACGAAATTTGCATATTTCGGTGCGGTCCGAACTGTTTTTAATCCTGAAATTTCGACTCACATTCAAACTGATTTTAAAAATAAATGTATATCAATATAAAATCCAACAAATTCTCCATGCATAAAAATTAATGTAATTTAAAATCTTGAAATGAAAAAAAGATATTTGAAACTAATTGCCGGTTTGATGTGTTTTAAAAATGTACAACCCGTTGTTCATTACTGATGGGCAATTTTCTCGGCCAGCCGAATGAAAGCTCTCATCGTCTTGAAAGATTTGCAGCCCAACAGACCTGACAAAGCGACTTACTTGGCAAATCACAAAAAAACTGGGCTGTGGCGGTGGACCCAGCTGTCAGCCTCTCCATGTATAGTACTCTTCCGATGGAAGTCGTTTCTTGACCACATTGACCATGCCGCACGGAGAACACCACGGCGGTGGACGACGGCGAGGCCTAGGAAGGGGACGACGCGGCAATGGAAGCCCGCGCGGGGAGGACTACGAGGGTTCACTGGTTCAGCTGCGGTGTGAGGCTGCCGTCGCCGCAGGGCCTGGCCAGCGGTGGGAATAGTAGGGGCGGGGGAGTATTCATTTTTTGTGCGTAATAAGGAGGCACTTCCGGTGGGTCCGAGCTGACAGCGGGGGGAACATTTTTTTCGCAAAATACAGTGGCCCGTCCGGTGCGTCCCAACAGTCAGGGGGGAACGATTTTTTTCGCAAAATACTGGTGGCCCGTCCTGTGGGTCCCCGCTGTCAGGTGGAGGAATAATTATTTTCCGCGTAATAAGGAGGCACTTCCTTGCGGCTGCCGTGGACCCAACTGTCAGCCTCTCCACGTACAGTACTCTTCTGAAGGAAGTCGGTCGTTGGCCACGCTGACCATGTCGCGCCGAGAGCACCAGGGCGGTGGACGACGGCGAGGACTAGGAAGGGGACGACTCAGAGCCGGGGAAGACGCAGCAGTGGATGCCCACCCGAAGAGGAGTACGAGGGTTCACTGGTTCGGCTGCGGTGTGAGGCTGCTGTCGCCGTAGAATAACAGGGGGTGTGGGTGAGTAGAGGGATGGCCTGGCCAGCGGTGGGAGGAGTAGGGGGCGGTGAGGCCTCCGCGGCATCACAGCCGGCACGGGAGGCAGGAGCACGTGGCATGACCGGCGCTGGTTTGGGCGGTTGGAGCAAGAAGACCAGAGGTTGAAGAAGCACTACAGCCGTTGGATGAACATCATACGGTAACAGGAGCTAGAATCGTTCATATTGAGTAAGTTGACAAAGCCCTCCGTCCCCGTCAACTTGGTTGGCCCACAAGTCAGCCTCCCACTATGCTGGGTTCCAGCTGGCAGGGGGAATATTCATTTTTTTGTGCGTAATAAGGAGGCACTTCCTTGCGTGTGAAGATAGCTGGTGGGTCCGACATGTCAGCGGGGGGCACTTTATTTCACGAAATACAGAGGCCCTTCCGGTGGGTCCCAGATGTCATGTGGAGGAATCATTATTTTGCGCGTAATAAGGAGGCATTTCCTTGTGTGCAGCCGTGGACCCAGCTGTCAGCCTCTCCATGCACAGTCTACTTCTGATGGTGTCGTTCGTTGACCACGTTGACCACGCCGCGCCGAGCGTATCCAAGGTGGTGGACGATGGCGAGGCCCCAGACAGCAATGAGCCGGAGATGGGAACACGCGGGAGTAGAGTCGCAGACAGAGAGGTGTACGAGGGTTAACTGGTTCTAGTGCGGTGTGGTTCGGCAGTCGGTGGAGAAGAACAGGAGGTGTGGAGGGGTGGAGGGATGGCCCGGCCAATGGTGAAGTGCTAAGCAGAGCTGCTAGCAGCAGGAGGCGGGGGGTGGTTCCGGCGGCGCTGGAGGAAGAAGACGAGAGATTGAAGATGGATGTCGGTCGTTGGATGTAAATCCAACGGCTAACATGTCAGAATCATTTGTTGACTAAATTGACAACGACTTGCATTGGCTTCGACCTATTGGCCCACATTTCAGCCTCCAAGAATGTGGCACGTATTCAACCCATTTTTTCAGAATTTATAGTCTTTTTTTGCGCGGTAGAATTTACAGTCAATTTGATCTTTTTTTGAATTACAGCCATTAGCTGGGCTGGGTGAACAAATAATGTAGCGTCCATGCGGCCCGTTTATTTTATTTCCTAAAAAATTACAACCCATTTGCACTTTCTCGAAATACATGATTTTGCTGGGCCGATTCTAATTATAATGTTGGGTTGGGCCAGCAATGTTATCAAAAAATAAAAAGGGCCTGAGCATTTTGTTATAAATATATTTAAATAATAAGTGATATTATTACATTGGTCCTTAAATTTACATTCTTACCAAGCTTTATATAATAACATATAAAATATATTTTAGAAAAACAGGGAGCATCTCCCCGGTTCCATTGCTGAGAACGAAACCACAACATATTCTGATACAGCAGCTCAAAGAGCAGTTCGAAAGCAAAGGTAGAAAAGCTACAAACTAGGGGGGTGGATGAACAAGTTCTCTGAATAACACAAATCACCCGAGCGGTGCCAAAGGCAGAGCGGATAGAGCACTCAAATGACACAAGGAGGGTCCAGCGAAGCCTTCATGGTCTTCAGCCGAGGGGCCGTGTCAGCCTGCGGCGACCAGTAAGCAAGCGGAGACACCGGGCTGGAAGGCGTAGCATGGTGGATGTCCCTCTTTTTCAGCGCGAGGTGCCCATCATCTTCATCAGAGATCTTGAGACGAGCCCACGGGTCCAGCCCTAGAGCAGGTCGAGCCTTGTTTAGCCACAAGTGATCGCCAATGGTTTCTGGAGGGATCTTGTTAGGGTTTCCATGAAGCTCATCAACTTGTCCTTGTCCGATCCAGAGGAGAGAATCGCCCAGTTCCTCACCATGTTCCTGATCAACCTCAAGACCTGCGGAATGGAAATCCAGAAGGTGTTACTGAAAATCATAGCATTTCTATATTTCCAGAGGCATCAAAGGACAGCTGAGCTAACAGTGTTTAAAACTGAGCACTTTTTGGTAGCAATCCAGAATCTGGCGACAGATTCGAAGGATGAGCCAATCTGACTAGAGAAATATTCCTCAATGTGGGCCCAGAGATGTTTAGCAACTATACATTCAAAAAATAGGTGAGAACAAGACTCTTGTTCCAAGCAGTAAACACAATCAAGGGGTTTGATGATGTGTCTCTTCCTAAGGTTATCCCTAGTCATCAATTTTTTTTGGAGAGAAGCCAGAGAAATACATGAATTTTAGGGGGAACTCTCAATTTCCAGACAGTAGGGATAAACATGGGTTGAACCCCTCTAAAGTTGATAACATGATAGAGAGAGTTGGAGGAATACTTCCCCTTATTGTCTAGCTGCCAAATCAGGGCATTCGGCTCGGCAGTAAAGGTAATGCTTTTGGCAATTTCCTCCAACTGGAACCATTGTTCCATGAGACTATCACTAAAGTTCCTTCTAAAAGAGAGTTTTAGGCATTGACCGTCCCAAACTTCATTGAAACTGTTAAGCTCATTGCGGACAAAGTAAATAGGCCAAAATTGGACTGCTAGGGGGGATGTGCCAAACCAAGTATCTTCCCAGAACCTGGTTCTGCTCCCATCCCCAATGTTCCATCTGTAGCCAAATTTCACAGCATGCATAATAGATTTTAATCCTTTCCAAAATCTAGAGGTCTTAGGGTTGGAGGAAGGGACAAAAATATTAGGTTTATTTCCTAGGTATTTATGGGCAATAAGAAGCTTCCAGGGTTTCAGGTCTTCCTCATAGAATCTTTTAATCCAAGACCCTAGAAGACAGATGTTAATTTCTTGGAGGTTAGGTATGCCTAGGCCTCCAAAATCTTTTTTCATAAAGACTAGGGCCCAATTAGCAAGGTGTAGCTTCCTATCTCCCTCAAAATCATTCCACAAGCAATGAGACATCTGAGAATTGATGAGGTTCACTGCCCATTTAGGGAACTTGAAGAAGGAGAGGAGATACACTGGAATGCTAGCCAAACAAGCTTGTATGAGGATCAATCTACCTCTGTAAGAGAGAAGTTTTCCCCTCCACCCAGCAATCCTTTTAATGACTTTATCCAGAAGGGGTTGGATATCCTGTCTCCTCAGTTTATCATAGTGGAGAGGGATACCTAGGTACTTAATGGGGAAGTTACCTTTATTACAGACTAGAATAGAGAGGAAGTCAGCTAACTCCTGATCATCCATATTGACAGGGATGAGTTCACTTTTAGAGTAGTTGATTCTCATGCATGTGACTTGTTCAAACCAGGTTAGAACAGTTTTCAGATTGCTAGCATGTGTGGAGTCATTGTCTAAGAAAAGGATGGTATCATCTGCATATTGAAGGCAGATGATGCCACCAGGGCAGACCTCAGGACAGAGCCCTGCAATCAGACTATGATCAGCAGCTTTGCTCAGCATTTTAGTAAGAACGTCCACTACTAAATTAAACAAAAGCAGGGAGATGGAGTCACCTTGCCTAAGGCCTTTACCAACAAGCAAAAAAATCACTTTCACAGTTATTTAACTTGACCCCAACAGACCCCCCATGAGTAAGTTGCTGGATCCAACTCTCCTCTATGAAAGACTTGGAAAAGATCTAAGAGATCATTTTTCATCAAGTCCAGGACCAGGAGCCCCATCAGGATAAGAGCTAAAAATGGCTTCCTTCACCTCTGTCTCTAAAAAGGGGCTTCTAGCAGCTCATTTTCAGCAGGAGAGACTTTTTCAGAAGCAGAGAAAAAGTTGTTTTGTAGAGAGAACCCAGAAGGGTTTTCTTTCTTAAACAGGTCTTTGTAGAAGTCACTAGCCACTTTCAGCATCTCATCTACCTCAGTAACAGGGCCATTAGGGCCATCAAGGTAGTGAATGAGGGTTTTCCTCCTCCTCTGGTTAGCTACTGCATGGAAGTAAGCAGTATTTCTATCACCCTCCTTAATGTTCCTATCTCTAGACCTTTGTTTGGCTTTGATTTCTTCTTGAAGCCAAATTTTCTTGAGCTCTCCATGGACAAAGTTTAATCTATTAGTCTCAGCCTTAGAGAGGTCAGTGGTTTCTGCCTTAATATCTAGAGAATCAAACTCAAGGAGGAGAAGCCTTTTGTATCTTCTAAGATTAGCTTCCTCATTGGAGTTCCACCCTTTGGTAGTTCTTCTAAATCTCCTAATTTTGATCTGCCAATTTTCTAGGGGGCAGCTGCTCCCAGTAGGCTCATTCCAGAATTTCCTGACTAGCTCCGTAAAATCTTCTCTAAGCAACCACCACTTTTCAAATTTAAAACTATTGCTCTTTGGAGTTTGGTTAAGACCAGAGTCCCAGAGCAAAGGAGTGTGGTCACTACCACATCTGGGCAGAGCTCTACAACTAGAAAGGGGAAAAACTATCTAATTCTGTGTCACAGAAAATTCTATCAATGGTGGACATAATCCTGGAGCAGCACTTCCAACATATCTAGCAGAACTGTGGGTTTTCCTTCTGACAGGGCAATTCTCAACTTTATGGATAACCACTTTGCAAATAAAACAACTCTTGGGCTTGACACATTTATCCAAATGATGCCCTGGTTCCCCACAGTTGTAGCAGATCACCTCAGAGTATGCCATAAGGCCCGAAGCAGGGGCAGGGGCAGGAGCAGTTTTCTGGATGTTGGAAGGGCATATTTATCCCTAAGTCTTTTGGTGATTGATGACAACGCATTTGCGGACTAATCGTGTGCCTTGAGTATTCCAGACACTTCTTTGCTAGGCACAAGACAGTTGGGTGCCCCTCGAAGACTGCTGAAGACGGCGTCTTTTCTACGTTTCTTTTTGGTGGATTTGAGTCGTAGGAAAGCCGTACTATTAAGAGGGGGTCCGCATTGGAAAGGTTTGGTGGAATCATCACGTACACGGCTCCTTCTTGTCCCCTCCTTTTCCCTTGGAGCTTCCTCCGTTTTCTTGCCTCCCTTGTCTGGCTGCTGTGGTTGGTCGCGGTAGTACTGCTCCTAGGAAAGCGGTAGTACCGTAGGCATCCGCGGTAGTACCGCGCGGTGGCGCGGTAGTACCGCGCGGTGGCACGGTAGTACCGCAGGTGCCCACGGTAGTACCGCTCCCCTGGAGCCGCACTACCACTGCCCACCAGGCTAGTGCCGCCCCTTCGCGGTAGTAGGGGCGGATGTAATTTTTTACATCCGCACCTACCGCGGTAGTACCGCTTTCTCCGCGCGCTAGTACCACGCTATGCAGTCAGGCAGTAGTACCGCCCCTCGGCAGTACTACTGTGTCGGGTTTTTACTACTTCCGTTTCTTTGCGGAAGTAGGCACGGAAGTTTCCTCCCCCCTGGCTAGGGTTTTTCTGCCTTGCGGTAGTACCGCATGGGGGCGCGGTAGTATCGCGCCTGCGGAAGTACCGCCCCCAGTTCCTGCGCGTCTGTTTTATATTTACTGTCGCTGGGGTTGCGGCAGTACCGTGGGTCTGTACAGTAGTACCGCACTGCCATGCGGTAGTACCGCTTGGTTGCAGGCAGTAGTACCGTGCGACCCTACTGTAGTACCGATGGCTAGGCGCGGTAGTATCGCTGGCCGCGGGCTGGTTGGTGGGTAATGGTTGGATCTTTGTCCTACACTATATAAGGGGTCTTCTTCTTCCCCGTTGACCTACCTCTTCCACCCCCAAGCTCCATTATTGCTCTAAGGTCCATTTTCGCCCAATCTCACTCCCTAGCCAATCAAACTTGTTGATTTGCTCAGGAGTGGTTGAGAAGGCCTCGATCCACACTTCCACCAAGAGATATTTGATTTCCCCCACTAATCCCTTGCGGATCTTGTTACTCTTGGGTGTTTGAGCATCCTAGATGGTTGAGGTCACCATGAAGCCATAGTCCATTGTGGTGAAGCTTCGTGGTGTTGTTGGGAGCCTCCAATTGAGTTGTGGAGATTGCCCCAACCTTGTTTGTAAAGGTTCAGTAGCCGCCTCCAAGGGCACCAATAGTGGAATCACGGCATCTCGCATTGTGTGAAGGCGTGAGGAGAGTAAAGTGGCCCTAGTGTTTTCTTGGGGAGCATTGTGCCTCCACACCGCTCCAACGGAGACGTACTTCCTCTCAAAGGGAAGGAACTTCGGCAACACATCCTCGTCTCCACCGTCTCCACTCTTGGTTATCTCGTTCCTTTACTTGTGCAAGCTTATTTGTTTCATATTATTTGCTTGCTTGTGTTCCTATCCTTGTTGCATCATATAGGTTGCTCACCTAGTTGCATATCTAGACAACCTACTTTGATGCAAAGTTTAAATTGTTAAAGAAAAGCTAAAAATTGTTAGTTGCCTATTCACCCCCCCCTCTAGTCAACCATATCGATCCTTTCAATTGGTATCAGAGCCTCGTCTCTTTATTAAGGACTTTACCGTCTGAAGAGTATGGTTGATACCGTAGACGGTGTGGAGGAACACTCCGGTGCGAATCCGACCTCGTCTACGGGCGATGGGGGAACCTCGGCCTCTCGTGAGGAGTTCAATGTGGCCTTGGAGACATTGAAAACCTCCATGAAAACCGAGGTTGAAAGCATGTTTACTAAATTCCTTGAGGGGCTTAAGCTATCCACCGCACCGTTGAAAGTGGGTGATCCCACTGACAAGGTGACGGATGCTATCTCCGATAAGGGGGAAGCTAGTAGTGAAAAGGCTCCTTCTTCTAGTGGTAAAAATGGCACCGACATCTTTGCTCATGTGGAACCACCACTTGTTTATGGTGGACCGGTTCCTTCCACTCATTTGAATCATGCCGGTCCTCCCCCTAAGACTGTGAAAAATGAGGACTTTGATTCTAGGGTTTACCGCTTTAAACGTCATTTAAATCATGTTAACACTAACCTTTGGAGAATCATTGAAGAAGGTTTCTATCCGCATGATCCAAGCAACTTCACTCCCCGAGAAGCCGCGGATAATCAATTCAATGAGAATGCTCTCTTCATCATTCAAGATGCAATTCCACCCGAAGACCTACCTCATCTTCGTCCCTTCGCCTTGGCCAAAGATGCATGGCATTGTGTTGTCTCTCTCTACCGGGGAAGCGCAAGCATTCAACACTCCAACTATGAAGTGGTGCAAGATGAGGCCGATGAGTTTGCAATGAAAGAAGATGAAGAACCTCGTGAGCTTTATCGGAGAGTAACCAAACTCGCGGTCTCACTACGAGATCACGGGAGCAAGGACACGGATGAAAATTGGATCAAGCGCAAATTCCTCAAGGCAATGATGCCTTCCACAAGCCATGTCCCCCGTCATTCGTCAAAGACCGGACTTCCACACTTTCACCTCAAGCGAAGTGTTGGATGAGTTTGTGGCCATGAACATTTTGGACAAGACCGCCGACAATGCGGTGCTTCGTTCTCAAAGGGCAAAGAAGCCTAACCTTGCATTGAAGTCCAAGCTCACCGTTGAAGAAGAAGAAGAGGAAGAAGAGGAGAGCAACCCCGAAGATACGAAGTATGCGTATCATGAACACATGGCACTTGCTTCAAGGCAATTTTGGAGCAAGAAAAACTCGGGGCCAAACTTTAGCAAAAACAACTCAAGTGGCACGAAGAGCAAGCAACGTGTAAGGACTTGCTACAATTGTGGCAACGTGAGTCATTTTGTTGCGGAGTGCCCGTATGAGAAGAGGGAAGACAATGGTGGCAAGCTCATCTGAAAGGACAAGGCCAAGTCGTTCCCCAACAAGAACAACTTCACCAAGAAGACTCCCCCCAAGGCATTGGTGGTATAAGAAGAGTACAATGAGGATGATGACGATGATGAAGGTGATGAGTCGGTTGCCATGGCCTCTGTTGCCATTGCGACGACTCCACGGGTGTCTCTCTTCGACTCACCCAATGAGAGCATCACCGCCAAGTGCCTCATGGCTAAAGCCACCAACAAGGTAACCCCCAACATCAAAACTACCATCATTAATCATCCTTCTCCGACGGATAGCATTAATGAACTTGAGGGAGCTAATGTGAAGGCAAATGAGTTTGAGGCCTTTATGAGCAAACTCAAGGGAAAATCCAAGAAGCACTTTGTTGCTCTCTTGGAACAACTTGGTGAAGCCAATGACATGATCGAGGCTCACGAAGACACCATCACTAAGATGGAAGGGCATAGTCGTGACTATGTCGATGAGATTCCGGATCTTTCCAATGCTCTTGAGGAAGAGCGTGGTCTTCGTTTGGCTCTTGAGGAGTCACACAACGTTGATCATGCTAAGTTAAAGAAAGATTATGATCATGTCCTCATTGTTTCTCATGTGCTAAACTCGGAGAAGGCCGAACTTGAGGTTGATCTTGCTAGACTCAAAGAGGAGTTTGATCTACTTGACAAGGCTCACAAGGTCTTGAAGGGTGCTCATGCTAGCCTCAAAGAGTCTCATGATCAACTTCAAGTAAAGCTAACCAAGGAAAAAGCCACTTTTCCTCGTATGATGTTAATTGATAATGCAAATTCTACTAACCTGTGTTGTGAGCATGTGCATCTCGTTGAGGAGAACGCTAAGATAAAGAAGCAACTTGAGAGAGGTCTTGCAACTTGCATACAAGGCAAGAAGAACCTCAACGATCTCTTGATCAACCAAAAGGGAGTTGTAGCCAAGGAAGGGGTTGGGTACATGCCCGACTCCAAGAACAAGAAGAAGAATGACAAGACCAAACGACCTCCTCCTCTCATGCAAACCTTTGTGAAGGAGGGAGAAAGTGCCTCCGAGGAGAAGAAGAAGAACAATGCGAAGGGTGGCATTGTCAAAAGGGGCAATGTCACTCCTCGCATCAAAGTCGGCGACTTTAATCCTTCTTATGTGTTATGTCGTGCTAGTGATGGGCATGTCTATGCCAAATTCGTTGGTTCTCTTCATGAATACATTGAATGGTCTATTTGGGTTCCAAAGACCCTTGTTGCTAACATCAAAGGACCCATTACAAAATGGGTACCTAAAACCAAGCATTAATCTCTTGTAGGTGTTTGCTTCTGGTGGGGGATCATGGTTGCTCGATAGCGGAGCTACAAATCATATGACCGGAAGCAAGGACTTGGTGGTGGACGTGCACAAGATTCCATCTATGCCCACCAATGTCGAGTGGGGTGACGCCTCATCCTCCAAGGTATTGGGACTTGGCAAGGTGGTCATCTCTCATGATCCCACGATCGAGAAGGTCATGCTTGTTGAGTCCCTTGCATACAATTTACTTTCCATTCATCAACTTGCAATCACGGGCTTTGCCACTTTCTTTGATATCGATACTGTGGCCCTCTTGTGGAGCAAGACTCTTAAAGTAGCCTTTGTTGGGCATGTCGAGAATGGTCTATATGTGATCAACTTTTCGGAGCGACCCACTAAGACCGCGACATGCCTAATGGCTCAAGTTGATGTGGGATGGCTTTGGCATCGCCGTTTAGCCCATGTCAATATGAGATCTTTGCAAAGTCTCCTCAAGGGGAACCATGTCTGTGGACTAATGAATGTTAGTTTTGCTAAAGATCGTGCTTGCAGTGCTTGTATCGAAGGAAAGCTACAGGAGAAGGCTCACCCTCCCATGACTATCATTTACTCAAAGAGGCCTTTGGAGCTCCTTCACATGGATCTCTTTGGGCCTCCATCTTCGATAGTCTTGGGGGTAGGAAGTATTGCTTGGTGATTGTGGATGACTACTCAAGATACACTTGGGTGTATTTCTTCAAGAGGAAGAGCGAGACCCAACAAACCATCATTGACTTTGCAAATGAAGCACAACGTCAACACAATGCAAAGATCTTGACAATAAGAAGTGACAACGGCACCAAGTTCAAGAACTACACCTTGGATGAGTTTCTTAGTGATGAGGGGATCAAGCATCAATACTCCACACCTTACACTCCTCAACGAAACGGTGTTGCGGAGAGGAAGAACCGGACGTTGATGGATGCGGCAAGGACCATGATGGTGGAGTTCAAGTCTTCGTACAACTTTTGGGCCGAAGCCATCAACACCGCGTGTCATGCATCCAATCGGCTCTACCTCCGCAAGGGCTTGAACAAGAATCCATATGAGATACTCACCGGTAACAAGCCCAACCTCAAGTACTTCCGGGTGCTCGGGTGTAAGTGTTTCATTCTCAAGAAAGGTGTTCGGTTGTCTAAATTTGAGGCTAGAGCTTATGAGGGCATAATTGTTGGTTATGCTACAAACTCTCATGCTTACCGTGTCCTTAAAAAATCGATGGTACTTATTGAGGAGACATGTAACATGGAGTTTGATGAGAATAACGGCTCCCAAGTGGAGCAAAGTGGCACTTGTGATGTAGGTGATGAAATTCCTCCCCAAGCCATAAGAAGAATGGGTGTTGGCTTTATCCTACCCATTGAGGAATCCCTTGTGGCCGAAGTAGAAGGACAAAGCTCCACTCAAGTGGAGCCATCACCAACCCAAGGCCCACACGCTTCCGAAGAACAACATGAAGGCCCTCATCCTCAAGAACATGACCAAGGGCAAGATCACGCTCAAGACGGTGTTGACACATCAAGTGATGCCCAAGGTCAAGTTCTCTCCTCCGAGCAAGTTCAAGACCAAGAACAAGCTCAAGTCGACGCTCAAGATGATCAAGTGACCACTCCTCGTCTCACCCCGAGGAGGAATTAGAGCGTTGTGTCGCCAAGGTTGCTTCCAAGCTCTCCACCAAGGATCATCTCATGACGAATGTGCTTGGAAGCTTAAGAAAGGGGGTAAGCACTCGTAGACAATTAGCAAATTATTGTGAGCATCACGCATTTGTCTCTTGTGTGGAACCCCACAAGGTCTATGAGCCACTAGAAGATCCGGATTGGCTCAATGCCATGCATGAAGAACTCAACAACTTCGAGCGCAACAAAGTGTGGAGATTGGTGCCAAGACCGACGGGGAACCACAATGTCATTGGAACCAAGTGGATATTTAAGAACAAGCAAGATGCCCATGGGATTATTATTCGCAACAAGGCTCGTTTGGTAGCACAAGGCTACTCCCAAGTCGAGGGTATCGACTACGGTGAAACCTTTGCTCCCGTTGCTCGTCTTGAATCTATTCGCATGTTGATTGCTTATGTATCTCATCATGACTTTAAGTTACAACAAATGGATGTGAAGAGTGCTTTTCTTAATGGTCCCATTAATGAATTGGTTTATGTCAAGCAACCCCCCGGGTTCGAGGATCCCTACTTTCCCGATCATGTGTATCAACTCGATAAGGCACTCTATGGCCTTAAACAAGCCCCACGTGCGTGGTATGACCACCTTACCGAGTTGTTACAAGACCATGGTTTTGAAGTTGGGCTAATCGACCCCACTCTTTTTACTAAGAAGGTCAACGGGGAGTTGTTTGTGTGCCAATTATATGTTGATGATATCATCTTTGGTTCCCCTAACAAAGCTTTCAATGAGGAATTTGCCGCTCTCATGACCTCAAAGTTCGAGATGTCTTCCATGGGAGAGTTGAAGTTCTTTCTAGGGTTCTAAGCGAGGCAAAGAAGAGAAGGAACCTTCATCAATCAAGCCAAATATACTCAAGACATGCTCAAAAGATTCAAGCTAAGTGATGTCAAGCTGGTTTCCACTCCAATGCCCACCAAGTGCCAACTTGACATAGATCCCAATGGTAAAGCGGTGGATCAAAAGGTATATCGCTCCATGATAGGCTCTTTGCTTTACCTTTGTGCATCTAGACCGGATATCATGTTGAGTGTGTGAATTTGTGCACGGTTTCAAGCCGCACCTAAGGAAAGTCACTATGTGGCGGTCAAACGAATCTTTCGATATTTGGCTCATACCCCAAACTTTGGCTTATGGTACCCAAGAGGAGCAAACTTCAAGCTTGTTGGGTATTCGGATTCCGATTGGGCGGGAGACAAAGTGGATAGGAAGTCCACTTCCGGAGGGTGCCAATTCCTTGGTTGCTCTTTGGTAAGTTGGTCTTCCAAAAAGCAAAGTTGTGTGTCTCCCTCGTCCACCGAAGCGGAGTATGTGGCGGCCGGTAGTTGTTGTGCACAACTCTTATGGATGAGGCAAACTTTAAAGGATTACGGTGTAATTTGTGACAAAGTGCCTCTTTTGTGTGACAATGAAAGTGCCATCAAGATCTCTCTCAACCCGGTGCAACACTTCAAGACGAAGCATATTGAGATCCGGTATCACTTCATCCGGGATCACATTAGGCGAGGAGAGATCAAGCTCAACTATGTCAACACTCATGATAATCTTGCAAATATTTTCACGAAGCCTTTGGATGAAGCAAGATTTCGCGAGTTAAGGCATGAGCTAAATATCATTGATTCGAGCAATGTTGCTTGAACCCTTGCACAGCCCACCATACTCAACGTGTTGTCTTGTTTAGATGTAGGCATGGACATAGGGGGAGTGATGTTCTCTCAATGAACTCTCCCTCCCCCCATTATGCATAAATTGATCAAGTCTTTCACATTAACCATGTTTGATGGTACTTGTGCTTCAAAGACGAGTTTGGGTCATGGACCCAAGGATAATTCTTCGCGGTGCCATACCAATTGACTCAAACATAGGTGGCTACGGCCACCACCCTCTCTTTGGAGAGGTGGTGTCTCGTGGTTGTTTCGTTTGTCGTGTGCCTTTCTGGCTTTGTGTGTAGCGTGGTCTTGTGGTGTCGTGTTGCCTCGGAGTGTTTTTGCAAAGACCCCGTTTTTCGTGTGCTTGAAGCGTGCATCTTCTTGAGCCCATGGTACTACCGCGGATTGTCGCGGTACTACCGCTTTGAGAGGCACGGTACTACCGTGCCATAGCACGGTACTACCGCTCAGGTGCGGTACTTCAGAAGTACCATGCCGGGCGGTACTACCGCGTTGGGGCACAGTACTACCGCATCGTCGAGGGAGCGTGGGGGTTATGACTCAGGCAGGGGAGTTCCAACTCCCCATACCCATTCACTTGTCTCTCTCCCCACGTCTCTCTCTCTTGCTCGAGAACGGCGCCGGAGGCCCTCGCCGGATCTCCATCTCCGGCCACTCTCCTCGGATTCGGACCGGTGGGATCGTTCCCCACCACTTCCTCTTGCCATGGACCAAGGTTTTTCCCCAAATCCCTCTTTTTCTTGGTTGTTCTCTTGCTTCTAGGTTTTTGGGGAGAAACTTGTTGTTTTGAGATTTTAGGCCAAATCTATGCAAGAGTAGGATGTAGGAGAGTCGTGTTGCGTAGGAATCATACTTGATATGTTGTCTTGTGGTAGCTTTGTCCAACCGTAGTACCGCCACGGTTTCGCGGGCTTTTCTCAGATTTGAACTTGGTCAGATCTGACGCGGTGCGGTACTACCGTGTCTGATGTGCGGTACTACCGCCCATCAGGTGCGGTACTACCGTGCTAGCTCATGCGGTACTACCGCTCATTAGATGCGGTACTACCGCGCTAGCTGAGGCGCTAAGCTCGTACTACCGCTCCTAGACTGGGTACTACTGTGACCCTACATGGTACTACCGCGTCTAAGAGCAGTACTACTAACTTAGCTTCGCAGCCCTTGGCAGTACTACCGTAGGGATCAAATCTCTCTATAGGCAATTATCATGTGTGCTTTCTGCATGTTTCTTTTGCTTTGTTGTGGTCTTTGCATTAATCCCTCTTGGTTGTCATGGGTGTTTTGCGTTTTGTGTCTCAGGTGGTGGCTCTCGCCGTTCCAATCCCAGTCGTGACACTGGCTCCAAGCGTCTGCGCAACCCCCAAGATGAAGCCCCAGAGGGCTCCAATGCCCCCCAAGCGCAATGTCAAGGCCACTGCCAGCAAGCAAAAGGAACCTGCTAAGGGCATGGACGAGATTTCTGTCTCTGAGTATGTCGAACACCGAAGGATCAATCCCTATGTGAATCCTCGGGCTATGCTCAGAGGCACCGAGATGTTTTGGACCAAGCAACAGGTTCTCACCTATCTGGATGTGATCAAGAGCAAGCAGAATACCTTCGTGGATGTCAAGTGGATAGACATGCATCACATGCGGAAGGACAAGTTTCGTGACTACTTTGGAGAGGCTCTGGACTTGGTGGAGCAGTTTGCTATTGAGCCGGTGATCTCCTTTCACCTTGACTATTACCCTGAGCTCATCTGTCAGTTCTTTGCCTCAGTGTTCTTTCATCCCGGGGAGGAGAGGAGGATGACCTGGATGACCAACGGCCGTCAGCTATCTGCTACATGGAAAGAGTTCATGGATGTGCTGCACATCCCTGATGACGGGCTTCACACCCCCGTTGGTGTTCTCCCCCACGCTAACTCTGAGTCTGCCAACAAGAACCTGCTTCAACCTTTCCTTGTTGAGAAGGTGCTCCCCAATGGCAAGTCAACTTGGGTGTTGAACTCATTTCCGGATATCATGCATCGCATCTTCCGCAACACTTTGTTCCCACGCATTGGCGACAAGGACAAGGTGCATGCCTATCTAGTGGACATGTTGCTCCTATGTGCAGAGGGACGTTCTTCTCAGACTCAGCCACTTGATGTCTCACACATCATGTGGTGTGAGCTTCGGTTTGCGGTGTTCACTCGCAAGGTACCTATCTATGGACCGTACCTGTTTCTGCTGCTCTCCACCACTTGGGAGAAGATGTACCCTGGTGATGAGTTTCTTGCTCCAGACTAGATTCACCATGAATCCATCAGCCTCCGCGTCAAGCCCAACTGGGCCAACACCACTACCCGTGCTGACGCCTCTTCTGCTAGGAGGGCTGCTGGTGAGGAGGAGGCTGCCGCTGAGAATGTTGCTGAGGACCGTGCTGCTCGGTCCACCACTCCTTCCTCTGAGCCGTTGTGGGCCAAGAAGCTAAAGGACAATATGAAGAATCATCGTCGTACAGGCAAAGGGACAGTACAGGGCTCACATGGCTGACAAGGAGAGTCGTCGCCGTGACAAGAAGGTTATGAGGCTCTTTGGAGAGGATGTGTCTAGCGGGTCTGAGGACGTCATCACACCTGAGGCTGCCTGGATGTCGAAGCAGGGATACAAGTGGACCAGTTCAGAGGATGACATCGAGGAGACCGTCCCCGCCGCTGAGTCTGGCAAGGAGCACGAGGAGCAGTGGGACGACTTCTCTGCCTGAGCCACCCCATGTGTGTAGGTGTCCTCTCTGCCTTTTTGGCGTCTCGATGCCAAAGGGGGAGAGAGTGTAGGGATTTGCGTTGTGTCGTTCTTGGTGTGTTTGTTTGCTTTGTCGTTTGGACCTCGTTTGCCTCGTTTGCCTTTGTTTGGTTTGTGCCTTCGAGACCTATCCTACATATGGTGTAAGACATATGCACTCTATCTATCTTAGTTAACTTATGTTTGTGCTATCTTGTCTAGTGATAGATATGCCTTGTCTCTATAATATAGGGGGAGCTTTGATCCTAGTATATGTGTGCCGTGCAGTCCAAAGCACTCATCTAGGTGGCACATATCTAGCGGGAGCCCGTCTATATTCTAGAGAGGAGGGGTTTGCATTTACTTAATATTATTTTCCTTGTGCAAATCCGTATTGTCATCAATCCACCAAAAGGGGGAGATTGTAAGGGCATATTTATCCCTAAGTGTTTTGGTGATTGATGAAAACGCATTTGCGGACTAATCGTGTGCCTTGAGTATTCCAGACACTTCTTTGCTAGGCATAAGACAGTTGGGTGCCCCTCGAAGACTGCTGAAGACGGCGTCTTTTCTACGTTTCTTTTTGGTGGATTTGAGTCATAGGAAAGCCGTACTATTAAGAGGGGGTCCGCATTGGAAAGGTTTGGGTGGAATCATCACGTACACGGCTCCTTCTTGTCCCCTCCTTTTCCCTTCGAGCTTCCTCCATTTTCTTGCCTCCCTTGTCTGGCTGCTATGGTTGGTCGCGGTAGTACTGCTCCCAGGAAAGCGGTAGTACCGTAGGCATCCGCGGTAGTACCGCGTGGTGGCGTGGTAGTACCACAGGTGCCCACGGTAGTACCGCTCCCCTGGAGCCGCACTACCGCTGCCCACCAGGCTAGTGCCGCCCCTTCATGGTAGTAGGGGCGGATGTAATTTTTTACATCCGCACCTACCGCGGTAGTACCGCTTTCGCCGCGCGGTAGTACCGCGCTACGCAGTCAGGCAGTAGTACCGCCCCTCGGCAGTACTACTGTGTCGGGTTTTTGCTACTTTCGTTTCTTTGTGGAAGTAGGCACGGAAGTTTCCTCCCCCCTGGCTAGGGGTTTTCTGCCTTGCGGTAGTACCGCATGGGGGCGCGGTAGTACCGCGCCTGCGGAAGTACCGCCCCCCAGTTCCTGCGTGTCTGTTTTATCTTTACTATCGCTGGGGTTGCGGCAGTACGGTGGGTCTGTACGGTAGTACCACACTGTTATGCGGTAGTACCGCTTGGTTGCAAGCAGTAGTACCGCACGACCCTGCGGTAGTACCGCTGGCTAGGCGCGGTAGTACCGCTGGCCGCGGGCTGGTTGGTGGGTAACGGTTGGATCTTTGTCCTACACTATATAAGGGGTCTCCTTCTTCCCCGTTGACCTACCTCTTCCACCCCCAAGCTCCATTATTGCTCTAAGCTCCATTTTCACCCGATCTCACTCCCTAGCCAATCAAACTTGTTGATTTGCTCGGGAGTGGTTGAGAAGGCCTCGATCCACACTTCCACCAAGAGATATTTGATTTCCCCCACTAATCCCTTGCGGATCTTGTTACTCTTGGGTGTTTGAGCATCCTAGACGGTTGAGGTCACCGCGAAGCCATAGTCCATTGTGGCGAAGCTTCGTGGTGTTGTTGGGAGCCTCCAATTGAGTTGTGGAGATTTCCCCAACCTTGTTTGTAAAGGTTCGGTAGCCGCCTCCAAGGGCACCAATAGTGGAATCACGGCATCTCGCATTGTGTGAGGGCGTGAGGAGAATACGGTGGCCCTAGTGGCTTCTTGGGGAGCATTGTGCCTCCACACCGCTCCAACGGAGACGTACTTCCTCTCAAAGGGAAGGAACTTCGGCAACACATCCTCGTCTCCACCGTCTCCACTCTTGGTTATCTCGTGCCTTTACTTGTGCAAGCTTATTTGTTTCATATTATTTGCTTGCTTGTGTTTCTATCCTTGTTGCATCATATAGGTTGCTCACCTAGTTGCATATCTAGACAACCTACTTTGATGCAAAGTTTAAATTGTTAAAGAAAAGCTAAAAATTGTTAGTTGCCTATTCACCCCTCCTCTAGTCAACCATATCTATCCTTTCAGATGTCTTATCTCTTCTTTTGCTGATTCTTGCCTTGAGATTTCCCACTAATTTGAGAGTCAGAACCACCAGCAGATTGATCTTGGGCAATTACAGGAGCCTGCCCAGATTGTGCCCCCATTTGGGGCGGAGGTGGGCCGTACCACTGCCCAACCGGTGCTCCCCCCATTGTGATAGGGGAAATTCATTGGAGTTCCTGGTTCCTTCTCATCCTCCAGCCAGATGTTGTCTCTCAGGAAGCAGAAATAACCACCAGACAACACAATTGAAGCATTTTGCAAGCCTAATTTCAATCTTCTGCGGGTTTGGGGGAGAGGTAAGGTAGGGGATCCACCTGCTTCGCCTCCGGTGGCGTGCTGGTGGGCAGGAGTCCAGTCAAGCATTCCCATCTTGCAGCACGGCGTGGATCTCCTGAATTCACTTCTCCTTTCGCCCATCGAATGAACGCAATCGGTGGCTCACTGGGGTGGGGCATCCTGTGCTTCTCCGAGAAATATCCTTCGAAGTAGATCCGTGGGGCTAGATTCAGCAGCTCCCAATCCACATGATCCTTGCACATCCGAGCATACCTTTGCGAGTGAGAGAACGGATTCGGTCCCTCCTTGGCTTCCTCCCTCGCAGCTTCCTCATCTGCTTCCCTCCATTCACGCGTGCACTGGGTCCAGGAGAGAGCGTCGTCATGGATCCGCATCGCCCGCTCCCTCCATCTCCTCCCTCGAGTCTCCCGCAGCACCACCCACGTGATGGAGTCGAGCGGCTGGAGCATCCGCGGGAAGGCTTTGTAGACATGTGGGATATGCATCTTGTACATCTGCCTGTCTTCCATCCATTCCCCTGTGGATATGGACGGTGACTCCATGGGGCGCACGAGCGGACTTGCTGAGGGGGGCAGGCGCGCCCGGAGTCAGGAGGCGAGGGGTGGCGGTGAGATCTATGGTGGCAGCGAGGGTGGAGGTAGTGGCGGGGGCGGCGGCGAGGGTGGAGGTGGTGGCGGGGGCGAAGGGGATCGTGAGAGTGGTCATCTATTTGCCAATTATGTGAACTATACAGTCAACATAAAATTTAAATATATATAATATAGTTAGAAGGGAAACATAAGTTGGACATGGAGTTCCTATTCTTATATAGAAAAATAGAACAGACCTCTGCGTTTTCTTCAAAAAAAATACATAAGTTGGGCTGCCAAAAATAAAACCTCGGATGGGAGGTCCATAGGCCGGTCGATACATGACGTCCCTAAGAAAATACAAACAGGCCTATGGACCTCCCATCCGAGGACGCGGGCTACGCATGTTAAAAATGAAAGCCTAGACGGGGCAACCCAAAACCATGTCCAACACTTGCCAAAACTTCGTCCCTCGTTTTGTCTGTGTTTCGCACACTCGACATTGTGTGGGCATTTTGACTGTGCATCATTTGAAGATGTGCTATGCATGAATGTTGATCATGAATAAAACTTCCAACATGATGTTAACCCTGTTTGAAAAGGCCGTGTTAATATAAATGCTCTGCCTTTGAAAGTTGCAGTTTCTTATCTAAAACTGAACTTGCAGTTTCTTATCTGAAACTAAAACTTGTTGTTTCTTCTCTAAGAATCACATTGTCTGCACTTTTATACTCCTATGAAACTACATTTTTTAAGTGCTAAAAATAGATATCTAGAATTCATAAAATACTTCATATGCTCAATACTACAAATCTGAAATTCAAAAGACATTCATATCTGAAAGTACTCTCAAAATACACAACACAAAACACAATTCACCACCTGCAAATACTGACAACCCTAAGCTCCTCCTGACAATTCACAACCTGCCCGACTATTGGGCTGGGGGGCAGCCCCCTCCTATTCCTCGACGGCAGACAACCACCCCATGAGACGATGTGAATAGCGAGGGAGATGATGGCGGGGAAGCATCATCGGGCCAACTGCTTTTCTCCTCTTGTAGTTGGGTTCGGTTGATGAAGACTCCACCGGCTCGCTCTGGCAGGACACCCTCACAAACGGCACCCTCTAGATGCTTGATCCTTCAATCTCTGGTGGATGCTGCATCTGGGATCGATACTCCCACCACCGCTCCCTCATGATCGGATTCGGTGAATCTGTTTGCTCCATGGCCTAGAGGAGCAGCTCTATGTACTCCGGCGCGACTCCCTCCGGGAGTATCGCCGCCTTTTCGCTCTGTTACAGATATTTGGCCATGGATGTCGCCATCGCCGCTAGTTGGTACTTGTTGTCAAACCAAGACTGTATCTCCAACATCTTAGCTAGCTTGACAGGGTCGCCATCTACGATCCTCACGGATCGGTTGTACTCCTCCATCAATCTACTTCTCCACAACACCTTCACTCGCCGACATTTATTTTTGAATGGAAGAGGAGAGGAGCAGCACTGGTTTTGGATTAGAACAGGAGAGGAGCAATGCTGGTTTTGGACTGGAACAGGAGAGGAGGGGCGGTGGTTTTGAAATGGAAGAGGAGAGGAGCGGCGCTGCATTTAGATTGGAACTGGAGAGGAGCGGCGGTGGTTTAAGAGGAGAAGAGCGGAAGAGCGGCGCTGGTCTTGGAAGTATTTTTTTGTTGTTTCGTGTATTTTGGGTCAAAATTTGACCACGTACTGTATTTGACAAGCAAAATGTGAATGCATGTCACCAAAAATTGTATCAGTTGGTTCGTATCTGAATGTACTTTCAAATTATACTCCCTCCATTTTTGTATACAAGGCCACAAACTCATATTACAGGTACCAAGGTAAAAATCAATGCTATGTTTAAGTCAATGTTGCAAGCTAGCTTGTCACCTTGATTGTCGTGTTAATTAATGTGGTTTTTCTCTCCCAAGCACAACAAGCCAACCCTCTTACTCCTCATTGGTTGATTAATGTTGGAAATGCAAGCTAACCTTCTCACTCCCGCATGCACACAAGGGATATTAATGTCCTCGGGTGCTAGTACGAGGCAAACGCCATCAATTTTGCCTCGATTAATGTTAGTGGCCTTGTATAGTTGCAAATTGTAATTTTGATAGTGGCCTTGTATACAACGTATAACATATATTTTATGTGCAATAATCATGGTCAATTATGACCCAGAATAAAAGGGAGACTAGTTAATGTGGGTCGCTTTCTTAATTGAAGGGTAAATTTATTTTGATTTTGATCCAGTCAGAGCGCGCCGACCCTCTCGTCCAATCCTAAATCGCTGCCACACGCTCCTCTCCCTCTTCTCCATTGCAAAACCACCTCCTCTCCTCTCCATCATCTCCATTCCAAAACCACCGTCTCGCCTCTCCCTCTTCTCTATTGCAAGACCACTGTCTCTCCTCCATTTTCTAGACGCTTTGTTCCATGGCGCGGGCGCAATCCATGGATACAAAATTAGTATACTGTATACTATTTAAAAGTCGAGGGCGGGGCTTTTCCTGCGCGATAGGCGGTGGGGCAGTTCCGCCTAGTAGGTTCGACAGAGACACGAGAAGACGAGGGAGTAGGCTGCTGCAAACGTAGGGCTGTGTGATTTGACAGCGAGTTACTGCTGGATAGGTGGGGCCCCGTGATTTGACTTGCCATTATCATTTTAACTGCGGCGCTACGACTGGCGTGAGTCTCCCAGATTCCTGACCACCTCCATACAGGTGCCTCTCCCAATGCTCCACCATGTAGTAGAGGCTGGCTCTTGCATGAGAGCCCACTTCTCCACTTTTTCCTTGCCTCTCTTTCCTCCACATATGCAAAAATGCGATGTAAAGCGCACTATTGTACTTTGTCGGAGTAATGGGCCACGGGTAGGCTAACCCGAGCCCCAGAACCTTTCGAGAAATCGGGGCAGGCTGCGCCCCTCAAGACCCCAGGACGAAGAGCCGCCTTCTGAGAAGTCAGCGGAAGGCGACCGACTGCCAACTCGCGGCCGAGTCCTGGGGATGACTTCAGGATAAGCTGACTCCTGACTGGCGACTTCCAGAGAAGCCGGCCTTGGGGAGTCGGCCCACGACTCCAGCAAAACCCCATGTCCTCATCAAGAGGGACAGGACAGGGGAGTGGCTACAATGAAGACTGCTCCCACCCCTTTCCAAAGGCAAGCATGGTCACAGTACGCCGTACCCACGGAGATCTCCGTGCGGCATGGCACTGTCGCCATGCTGGCCCTGACATCAGTACCGATGGACCGAATCCTGCGCCCACGACGGCTTGTCTGTACGACCTTTGGGCGGCGGGTCCCACCGGCCAGCGGGATCCCAAAAGACGGCAGGTGCGCCACAAGTCGGACCCATCGGGAGTCGGCCCTCGAGAGTCGGCCGGCTCCTCCCCCAGGGCCCACGCGCCATTAACCAGATGTGATGGAGAGTGGCAATAGTGATCGCCTGCCAGGCGGCGGGGCTGTTTCCACGACTCCATGACGAAGCTCGCGTCATTAGAAGCACAACTACAGTAATCAGCAGCCGGCTAGACCCGCCCGCGGCGGACGCGGCCTATCGGCTTCGTACCTAGCCGGTCGGCGGGGCCTACCAGTCGGCGGGCCCCGGCAGTCGACAGAGAAGACGGAGGCCGGAGGCACTGACGGCTAGGCCCATGTCCAGCCGGATTACCATTGTACCCCTGGGGGGTAGGCCTATATAAACCCCCCCAGGGCACCCATGCAAAGGGTTGGAATCCATTAGCTTTAGACCAGATCATATAGGAGGGAGAGAGCTAGCCTTGCCCTCTCCTACCTCCAGGAAACAGCTCAAGGAGCAATCGTGTAAACACTTTGCCATAGTGATCATGTGGAGACCCCGTAGAGCAGCAGTAGGGGTATTATCTCCCCGGAGAGCCCTGAAGCTGGGTAAGATTCGCCGGCGTGCATGTCTACGCCTCATCCCGTTTCCAGGCACCGGCGACGTTCTACTCGCCCCCACCATGATAAGCCATCCTTTGGCATATGTCGCACCCAACCCCCGACATACTTACTTTTACTTGCTCCTACAGGTGCTTAAGCTTGCCACATAAGGATAAAGTCGGATGTGGCAAGTTAATCAAGAAGAGAGAGACTAGTTTGGTGACCCAAGGAAGAAATGGTGCTAAGCGCGTGTATCTAGGTGAAAAGACAATTTGAGTCTATAGCTAATTAAATGAAGCAAACTTAACAACACCATTTCATTGGAAGAGGTCACTCCTTGGAAAATGCAATAAATACACGCGCTTAGCACTGTTTCTTCCTTGAGTACGAAGAAAGAGATAGAGAGGAGTAAAAAATACACTTATAGCCAACCTTGTTGTAGTATGAGTGACTAAGTGATGACTATGTATGACATGCCCACATCAGATAGGCTAACGCACCCTGTTAAATCTCCAAGGGCGCGACCGCGCAAGCGACGCGACGGTCGTGGTAGGCGCGACCATGATACGGGCTGCTGGCAGCCCTTGGATCTGACATCAAACAGTCGCATGCTAAGTTGCTGAAAATTTGTAGAATAACCCTCCAGGATAGGATATTCACCCATAGGTCTAGAATCACGCCATGCAACCGTTCGATCTCAGATCCAAGGGCTCTCGGAAGCCTGTATCATGGGAGAATGGAAAGCCGCTACCCTGCCATTCGCACGCTGGTAGTTCGCTCCTACTCGTCCCCGCACGTCCTTCAATACTACGGCGGTTCGCTCCTAGTCGTCCTGTCCATTCACATTATGGCAGTTCCACTAATCCTAACCCTCCTCCCAAATCCATGGCGTCCCAAATCTCCACGATCGACGGTGAGTACAAGGTTAGAACCATCACAGGCGATGAGTTCGACGTCATCTACACCCGTTCTTCCGCGACGGTGAAATGATGCCTTTCTCGCTTCAGACGCATGTTCAAAGACTCAGATGATGAGTGGGTCGCTGGGCTAGATGTTGAGTACACCACAGTCACGGGACGAGAGAAGGATCTAAAGGACGAAGAGAGGAAGAAGCCCGCGTGATCCAGGTTTGTGTGCATGACTTATGCTTGGTCTACCACATATGCCATGCCGACGTTGAGTGCCAGGATTTTAAGGACTTCCTCGAGCGCAACCTAGTAAAATTCGTTGCTATAGACTTTGGTAACGACAAATAAGTCCTGCATCGGATAGGCCTCGTTGTAGGCAACACCTTCGACCTCCAGAAGAATCGGCTGGTGTCCTCTCGTCAGCCTTCAATGCTGACCCTGGCAGGAGCCATGGTTCATCCTTCGTACGGTAAACTGGAGAAACCTCATTACACGTTTCATCGTCATGCATGGCAGCAGAATTTACTAGATATAGACCACATCCACTATGCTGCAATGGATGGCTACCTTTGCTTCAATATCTACAAGAGTTGGATGAAGAGCAATAGCCAAGTGTGTGGTCCAAGCAAAGAAGTATCGGCCAAGAGAAACAGGGACAAGGACGAAGTCGAGGACGTGGACGAGGACTCCGAGTAAGGTGGCAGTGTCGTTGCTCATGGTGGTTCTAATGCAGTGTCTACCGGAATAGTTGCAAAGTTTAATTTCAGGTGTGCTTAATTTAATTTGAGGGGTGTGTTGTGCTGAGCCCCCAGCAGAACTATGTTATGTTTCTTCTCGTTACTTTAACTCTTTAGTACGTACATACTAGTATTTCTTACATTTCATCTTTTAGTTGGTATAGTACTACCACTCGTTTCTTCACATTATATACGTACAATATATATGGACAACATCATATAGCCAGCAATTTAGTTGTCAAAGAATTTCAGGGTGCTTAGTTTTGTCAAAGAATTCCAGGATGCTTAGAGGGTGATTGGATCCAAGGGACTTATTTTAGTCTGACTAAAATAGTCTATTTAAGAGGCTAAAGTTCCAAGCAACCCTCACTAAAGAGGGGCTAAAACTAGTCTTGAGACTAAAAAAATTTAGTCAGGGGTACCCCTACTAAAATGTGGATTAGTCCTGTCTCTACTCATTTAACTCCTCTCCTTTAACACAGGCGAGTTCTGGATTGGAGGGTTTGGAGGATAATAAATGCTCATTAACTTGATTTTAGCCTTTTTAGTATTTGAATCCAAGCATGGGTGAGGCTAGCATGTTTTAGTCCCACTACTTTTAGTCATGGGACTAAAACGTATCCAAACACCCTCTTAGTTTTATTTGAGGGGTGGGTTGTGCTGGACACCATTATAGTGACTAGCCTTTTTAATAGTACTATATGCATAATTTGGCGACGAGCGCTCTCTATATGTACCACCTTTTTTTTTAATTTCAAGTTTTGCTCCATGGTGCAATCCATCGATACTACTGCTGTACAAAAGTATACATCTTTTAAAAGGCTAGAGGGCGGGGCAGTCTAGCTTGGTCGGTTTCACGAGAGGCGAGGGCCTTTGTGATTTGACGGCTCATTACTGCTGGAAGACGGGGCCTCGTGATTTGACTGCTCGTATAAATGCGCCGACGACATGATCGAGGAGGAGCAAAGAACCGTGCAGTATACTCAAGTTTTCCACTAGAGTAGTACTGCGACGGAGGAGCACGAAACACGACAGCCCAGTGCCATATGGCGATAAAAAATGATCTAATTTTCTAGTCATCTCATTGTTAGCATTGTTCTATTCATTCCCTCAAAAAAACATTATTCTATTCATGCCTCGCAGAGAACGTGACACGTGAGGTGAAACACCCGAAGCAAAAGATGAAATACAGGAGCAAAAGAAGAAGGAAGATTATCACCCCAAATGATCTAATTCGTCGCGGAGTCGTAACTGCTTCTTCATTGCCTCCACGACCTCCATCTCCTTGCGCGTCTCCTCCACCATCTTCATCATTGTGTCCATGACGCGGCATTTCTCGATGCGAGCCTTCATCATCTATTCCACGGCCATATTACGTACCTTGACAGCAGCCGGGTGCTCGATGCGAAGCTTCGCCAACTCTTCCTTCTGTTCCACGGCGAGGGCCTGCAGCATCTTCATCGAGGAGCTACTATTCTCATGCAGCTTCTTCCAGCCGGCGTTCTTCTCCTTCAACATGTCGATCTCGTGGCAGAGCTTCGCATTGTCCTCCCGAAGTCGCAGGATTTCACCGGTCGCCTTCTTCTCCGAGGCAATGCTCTTATTCAGCAGCATCACCAAGCCGGCGGTCAACTCCCCCTGCTGATTGAGCTCAGCGGGCATGTCGTCGAGGCTCACCTTTAGCAACTCCATCAAGCCTTGGATGAACTCCTTCTGCTTATTGAGCTGATCGGGCATGCCGTCGAGGGATAACGACTCCAGCTCCGCCAGCTCGGCATGTTCGCCTCCACGGCTAGGGCGCTCCTGGGAGCCATCGCCTGCCCGTGAGAGATCTTTCGAGGTCTCTGCATGGCAGCGAGCCCTCTTTTTTTTCTGTAGCCTTGGTTGCTGCTCCCTTGTTACGAGTAGTTCTCGACCTAGAGCTCTGCTCACCGGCCATGGCAATGACGGACGAAGAAGAAGCACTTATGAGGAGGAAAGGTAGAGTGATTTTCGGTTAGGTAGTTCCCCTTTTTATAACCTAAGTACTAGCACTAGTACTAATACCTGCATAGTGGGAACACGTTCAGGTTTGGTACGTACTACTAGTAGGTGTGAGCAGGCTTTCGAATGTGATGGGAACAAGGTAAAGATTAATTGATGGTTTTGGTTTCGAGGCCCGAAACGGCTCCCGGTGAGTTTAGCGGAACATAAATTTGAAGTACTACACTGCTCAAATGCGTAAATATTATGTCACTGTCAAAAATTGGCACAAAATAAGAAGGAGACCAATGGAAGTACTACTAGCAACCCACGATTTAACTACTCGCATGCGCGTAGTGGAGTAATAATGTCTTTCTTCCGCCCTCACGTCCACTCAATTTGCATGCGCTGTATTAATTGACCATCAATGAAGTAAACGACTTTACACGCGTCAAATTATCACATGGGGTGGATCTTGGTAAAAAATTGCGTCCGCCCGTGTACCCGCATGTGCGTGCGAGGAATGAGTGCGTGCATGGCGTGCGTGCACATCTTCGCTTCGTGCATGTACCGCCAGTATGGCTCAGGGAGGATGAGTACATTTTTATGGAACCAGCAGCACGTCACTATGATCAATCCACACAAGGAGGTCGCGACAATGCCTACACATGTGCCACGTGGCTTCATGAACTGTAAGAGAGACACTGTGTAGCGTGCCATTGGTACTCTAATTTACGTGTTTTGCACATACTCGAAGTACTAGTAAGGTACATGTGCATTGCACGCATCAGATTTTGCAACCAAATTATGAATAAATACCACACTATAGCATGTAAGCTATGAGTCATATATGCCTGATGTAGCCCTTCGTTTAATTCTTATAGTTCATCTCATTCAAAATCAATTAGTTTTTATAAAAAAAACTAAGAACGCAGGAATAGGAAAAACATGGGATTATAGTGGAATGTCGTCTTGAATCCTATAGGATTGTACGAGTGTTTGATTGTGCATAGAAAAAACACAGAATTCTTTCAAAGAGGTTTGAGTGGATGGGATGTTTCCTATGAAATCTAGTGCAAATGAATCATATGGAAAAATTCCTATGGTTTACAATCCTATGAATCAAACAACCAAGATAGGAAAAATTCCTAATGATTAGAATCCTCCAAAATTCCTTTGAGAATCCTTTGAATCAAAGAAGCCCTTAATCTATTTTATGATTCATGGAATTGTGCATTGTAAAGCATAAAGTAAAAACAAATAATGGCAATTCAACTAGAAAAAAGTTTGGAAAGTTATGATACGGAAGATTCTAGAACAAAAGGGAACCACTGTTGTTTTGAGGTTTGTGCATTATGCTTAAGTTCAACCATGGAGTCTGCTAGATTGTACATGTGGCAAAATCCGGTGGGGGGCTAGAAGATGGTGCGAGGGGCCGAGTGGAGGGAGACTATGAAGCAATGCACAAGTGCAAGATCGATATTTAGAGAGAGAGGGCGAACACGTGCGCTGATGCGCGCAGTGGCGGAGCCATGAAAAATAAATGAGCTAGGGGGCCAAGCATTGCTAATCCTTTACAAGGAGGGTCAATTCATGAACTTAAACCATTTTTAGCAGCAATTGTCTAATGATCACATTCATATTATCCTTGATATATAGTGATGTTAGGGGGGAGGGGGCAGGGCCCTTACTGCCCCCTGTCTTCGCCATTGTGCACATGTCTGAGAGATGAAGCAGAAGGCATGGATGATGAGAGGGGGACGTTGGATACATAATTAATGTGGGTGTATTAGCTATATATGTTAATCCTATATAGAGAGGTGTAGATTGATCGATGTGGACGTGGGAAAGAGGGTGAGACCTCACTGGATATATCGATTGATCGGTTTGTGTGGAAAACTATGAAAGACCTAGCTATATACACACATATATAGAGGAACATCGATCGTTGCACATGCACGCGTGAGAGATAAAGAATGCCCGATATGATGGAGAGGGGGATGTGTGTTGGTGTGTGCCTTCATGGGAGACCGACCTGAAGAAAAAGATTGCATGCGTGCGATGGATAATGCCGACTGGTAGTGTGTGTCCATGCATGCACGAGAGAAAGTTAGTGGTACAATTATAAAGAGAAGACTACTGTGTGGGTGTAAAAGAATAGCTGAATAGGTGAGGTAACAATCAATGTAAAGTTGAATTCAAATATTTGAATAAGAGATCCTGATGTTTGAAACCCATGAATGCATGAATATAACGGAGATCTGCGCGGTGTGGTTTGGAAACGAGCATGTTGTAATGTATACACATTGAACAAGGTCAGACTGATTTGAATTTGAGATACCGATGGCAGACATCATTTGGCCATGTCGCATCCGTGCATGGATACACTACTCTAATTGGAGATGATGGGCGGCTTTTGCATCACATATCAATATCTATACCCCTATATATATATTATATTTTATATATTTTTTATATTATGTGCGGGTTTGAAAGATGGTCGTTGGATGAGGCGAATCCGATGGTCCAAAGATGGCAAATTTGAGCACTAATGGCCGTTGGATATCATCTAGATTCCACCAGATTTCGCCACATGTATAATCTAGAAGACTCCATGGTTGAACTTAAGCATAATGCACAAACATCAAAACACAAGCACTTCTTATTTGTTCTAGAATCTTCCATATCAGAATTCCCCAAATGTTTTTCTACATGATTTGCCATTATTTGTTTTTACTTTATATCTTACGATGCACAATTCCATGAATCTTAAAATAGATTAGCTTTCTTATAAAAACTACATGATTTTGAATGAAATGAACTATAAGAATTAAACGAACATCTACATCAAGCATATATGACTCAAATCTTGCATACTATAATGTGATATTTATTCATAATTTGGTTGCCAAATCTCATGCGTGCAATGCACGTGTACCTTACTCTAGTCTAAATGGTGTTTGTGTGTGTGTTGTGCGTTTTGAGGTGCAAATTGTCTTTTTTTGGGTACACGTTAAGCTTGTTCTTCCGAAATTTCAAGCCGCGCCTTGTTATGCCGAAAATTCAAGCTAGCGTCTCTGTCTATCGTGCTGCAAAACTCCCGCCTCTTCAACCCACGCCTTGTTAGCCCGAAATATTTAAGATATATCTTTGTCTCGTTGTGCTTCGACAACTCCCTCCATCTCAACCCACGCCTTGCTATTCCGAAATTACAACGCGCGAGAAAACTCCCACCTCATGTGAAATCCCGACACGCGAAATGCCCGTGGTACCCCTGAACCGAAAGAACTGCCTCAAATTGGTGGGGGTACTTTCGTAACTTACCCCACATTTCGGACAAGCGCGTCTCTAAGCCATGGTTCCCCACTGCCATCCCATCCACCCACCCATTCGTACACCGAGGCCGCGAAAACCTGCGACAAAACCCCACACCCTGCTCCGTCCGCCACCCAGCTGGAGCCTCTTCCCCGACGACGTCGTCCACAGCAACACCTCGACGTCCCTCATCCACCATACCGGATGAGGATCCGTTGTCGATCTCATCGTCCCGCCGGTTCAGCCAAACCGTCCTCCACCTCTAAGGAGCTGCCCCGATATTCCCCTCATCTTTTGCGCCACCTCCATTCCCACGCTGCCGTCTTCACCTGCACCACCGGAAGAGCATCATCATCACCGTTTCCTCGGATGAAGCTGCGGCCTAATCGGCGCCACCAAAGAGGTTGTACACTAATCGCCGCATTTTCTTCTTGATTCGATCTCACGGTGCTGCCGGCGCTCGGTCCCGAGCCAACACGGCGCGGCTCCATCCACGACAGCGTCACCGGCCACTTCCTCCACGGCGTCGCTCCCTCAGCGGCGACGTCCACATAAGTAGGACCTGCTACTGCTTTAGCTCTCGCTCGCGCTGCTGCTCTGCTCTTGCTCTCGGTCCCCTGCCTGGTCTGCTCTTGTTATTGCTCTTTCTCGCGCTGCTGCTCTCGCTCTTGCTCTTGCTTGCGATGCTGCTCCGATTTAGCTACACTTCACCCTGATGCCGCCGGGGTGAAGGAAGAACCAGCCGCAGCGGGGAGGGGGGCTCGCCGGAGAGGTACCCCACTATCTATCTTAGGGTTCAGGATGGGGGCGGTGGTCGCCGGCAGT
>NC_057797.1:587665490-587707219 GCF_018294505.1 Triticum aestivum | reverse complement strand
GTGGGGAGTGTTTTTGGGGCGGGTGGGTCGGCGCACCGTCGGCCGCGGGCGGCGGGGGGCTGCTGTTTGGCCGGCTGAGGGGGGTGGAGGTTGAAGATGAACCGCAGGCCCTTGATTTCGTATCCAACGGCTACAAAATGGACTGACCATAGATGAAAAAGTCAGTCAACCGACGTGTAGCCTCACCTTGCTAGTGCGTTCAGTTTCGACAGCAAAATTCAGTTTCGACAGCAAAATTCAGCTTCGACAGTTAAGTTCAGTTTCGACAGTTAAGTTTAGTTTCGACAGTTAAATTCAGTTTCGACAGTTAAGTTCACAGATGAGCGGCTGATGTATTTTACATCTAGCACTTTGTGGTTATGTATTTTACGTCATGTATTGGAGATGCTATTAGAATTCAACTCAGGTTAACGTTGTTCGTTGTCTCTCTTGTCCTGCTTCAGCCTCGGCATCGTACAACTCACCGGAGCTGCTCCAAGGACGAAACCCTCCATCACAGCGGAGCAGTACCTCGGGCTCCATCACCAGACGCCTAAGATCTTCTTCCCCTCCCCCGACAGCCAATCAGCCGGAGCATCCTCACCGGCCAACCCAATCACGCTGAGATCGACATGGCTTCGCCAAAGAGGTTGTACACTTGTTGCATCTCTTTTTTACTCTACATGTTATATATATTATCCACTGAGCACTCGTAGTAACGGGAAATACGATTATTTTATCCTACTAAATGACAAGCAGTGAGGTTCCAGGCAACTTAGCTATCCGTGATGGACTCTCTTGAATGCCATCATTATTTATCTCTGCGCGTTTGAGCCGTGCATTTGTCGATGGGCCTGGGAGTTGAGCTAGTATGGCAGTGGCCTGGGTCCAAAGTAATAGAAGTAGCACAAAACATTTTTTTAGTGTAGGATTTTCCTTGCTCAAGCCTACCTACTAGAATCGCCAGTGCTTGAAAGGAAAAGTGAATGAAAAACATCAGAATTGGAAAGTTTCCTATGGTACTACTTTTCATGAATTTGGTGCAAAGGAATGGATCAAAGGAAACTGTAGGATTTGTTCCTTTAGTGTCTCCTTGAAAGAAAAACCGTAGGAATTCTAATTTACACTTCTCCTTTTCATATTCCTATTCATCAAGCACAAGACTAAGAGATAGTAGCATAATAGCATTATAACCATACATTTTCTTGTGGTTTGACTTAATCTCATCATGCTTTTTTGCATCCTGTGATCTTCCAATTGTTGTGAATCAAACACCCACTGCCTATTTCCTATCCCTGCATTCTTAGAATCCTCAAATCCAAACAAGCCCTTACTCAATTACTTCTGTTACAGATATGTGTCAAAGAAAACCTTGTGTGGTTTGTCCTGCTCCTGCGGCGCTGTGTTCCACCCCAGCTCAGCTGCTCCAACGACGGAAGGGTTCACCACAGCAGGGATTCGCTCTCCAACTATCTTTCGCCACCTCAGATCTTCTTCCCCACCGCCGGCAGCCACGGCAACTGCATTACCATCATCAACTGAGCAGATGACCTTGAGGACTACAAGGGTCCGCAAGAGAACTCGCACTCTTCCGTGTCTGCTTACATTATGCGTCGCTTAATATGATGACATGCTACATTATTGTCGTGTTCAGCTATTAGACTCTGAGTCAGGTCCAAACTAATGCTGAAACTTGAGTTTTTAAATGGTTGTGGGGTACATATTGGGGCAGCAATCAGTACTATCTGCCTACTATCTGGTTAATCTCCGGTGTCTACTATGAGTTTCATGTTGGGTGCAAACAAACATTAAAGGAGCCATTATCTGTATTTTTTAACTAAAGCTATTATCTGCCTGCTATCATTGGTTTTAGGTCTATCCATAGTTTGCTACCATCACTCTGGATTTGTGCATGCACTCCTTACATAATCTCACTATGTTTTATTCCTATGCATGCCAGTTATGGTACACAATGGAACTGATCATGTAGAGCAAAAGAGACGAGCCTTGCGTGGCAATAAAATTTCATGCAGACGTCGTTCCATGGTGGGTGCAAAGGCAGCCCCCCTCCACCCATTTCGTGTCGTAATCAAGAGGAAGATAACTGTTATGAGGGGAATTCAGAAGGAGAAGACCACTCCTATTTACCCCATGAGGTCTTCGCTCTAACTTGGCATGCTGATGTTGGTAATATCATGCATATGGTTCCTTGCATTGCTTACTGTATACATTAAAGATGTCATCTGCTTAGTTTAGACATGCTTTGTGTCAATGCCATCTGTTTAGTTTCTTTATCGTGTATGTGAATCATGCAATGCCATCTTGTCTAGCCAGTCATCATATATGTGAATTTTGCAATGCCACCCTGGTTAGCCAGTCATCTTATATGTGAATTATATCATGCCATCATTTTTTATTACGTGTTAAATGTGTCAATAATTTTAGTACATTCAATTACTCTTCCTATGCATCAGCCATTTGGCATGGTCATGGAAAAATCTGGAGTGGAAACAAGATCTTTAGAGCAGACAATGCTATCTGACGAAGCGCATGTCTTGCTGGTAACCGATAGCTCCTCGGAGGAGGATTCAGAGACAGATGACTAGTCATATTCCCCCCCCCCCGAGGTGCATGCCCTAACTTGGCAGGGTTATGTTGCTCATATCGTGTGTATGGTATCTTGCATTGCTATGTCATTTTCTTAGTTTAGACATGCTTTGTGTGAATGCCACCTGTTTAGTGTCTAATTACCATATATGTGAATTATGCAATGCCATTTTGTTGCAAGACATCATATATGTGAATTATGCAATGTTATCTTGTTCCAAGGCATTATGTATGTGAATTATGCAATGCTATGCTGTTTAGGCAAGCGTCATGTATGTGAATTATATCATGCCGTCCTTTTTTTGTACTTCTCATTACTTTTGTCGACAATGTTTGTATATTCAACTGCTCTTCCTGTGCATCAGCCATTTGAATTTCTCTTGGAGAAATCTGGGGTGAAAACAAGGTCTTTAGAGAAGACAATGCTACCTGCTGAAGCAGATATCTTGCTGGTTACAGATAGCTCTTCAGAGGAGGATTCAGAGGCAGATGACCAGTCCTATTATCCCCCTGAGGTGTATGCTCAAACTTGGCAGGGTTATATTACTCATATAATGCATATGTTGTATTGCAATGCTTAGTTTTTACATCATATACACAATATTGAATGCCATCTCCTTAGTTGACACATCATATATGCGATTGCCCTCTGCTCACTTCCTTAGTATATAAATCATATATTTGAATTATGTCATGCCATGATGTTTACATAGACAGCATGTATCTGAATTATGGCATGTCAACCCATTTTCTAAAGACATAATATAGTTATATCATCTCATCCTGTTTACATAGTCATCATATTTAAATTATGTCATTCTATACTTGAATTATATCATGCCATCATGTTTCCATCGATGGTATGTTTGTGATTTATGGCATGCCAACCACTTTAATAGACACAATGTATAGTTATATCATGTCATCCTATTTACATAGTCATCATATTTTGAAGTATGTCATTCTATCCTGTTTAGTTAGCCATCATACATGTGAAATTGTGTCACGATATCATGTTTAATTAGCCATCATATATGTGAAATTATGTCCTGCTATTCTGTTTGCTTAGACAACATAAATGTGAATTATTTCATGCCCTGTTTTCTTCCCTACTATCCATTGCACCTGTCTATCTTACAATGTCTGTCCATTCAATTACTTTTCTTGTTTATCAGCCATTTCAATTGGAGGGAGTGATGGCAGTATATGTGGGAGTAAAAACACGGTCTTCAAAAAAGATCGTGCTACCTATCGATGCAGATAGAACCACAGTTGTACTTGCCCAAGAACCAGCCCCACCACACATAACCCACACTCATGCAGATTGTACCCCTACCCAGTTGGACAGAGAACCAGCTACACCCCTTCTAACCCCAACCCCAGCAGATAGACACCCAATTCCCGTTGACACAGCACCGTCTCCACCACAGAGCACCCAAACACGAGCAGTTAGTAAGGCAATTGCAGTGCCCAAATCACGACGACCACCACTCCGAACCCGAAGTCAACGCTTAAAGCAGAGGAAGAATTGTTCTCAGGAAAGGTTCCGTAGCTATGGTTCATACTACTTTACTCTTGCATCACTGTATTTACTGATACCAACTAATTTCAAATTTGAAGGATGCGATTGAAACTCCAATGGCGCAACAGGTATGTTTTAAACCTATTTCTTCAACGTGTTTGGTTGTTTGCTGTTGTAACTTGCTCTATGTTGATTTTAGTTTCAATTGAATAAACAGTTATGTTCTCATGCCATGCACATTACAAGTGTTGTTATTGCTGTGTAGTTTCCCACACTTATATTCTGTCTATGCTGCTTTGTCTTAAATAGATATGATTCGAACTGTATCTATCTTGATTTGGCAACATAAACTAGAATGATATAGACCATACAGTGACCATATGTTTGTTTCATGCTGTTATCCTATCCACCTTACTACTGAACTGGTTTACCAAATGAGTTTCATATACTACATTGTAAACCTAAGATGTGTTTGTTTGTTTCTCTTCTAGAACGCGGATAAAATATTGGAGAAGAGTACCCTATTATGCAATGGTAAAGGAAGTAATGCAGATAATGTTCAAGATAGTGAGACGTCCCTGTTGGTCTCCAAGAAAGCTGATAAAAACTATATTGAAGACACTTTGACAACCCAAAAGTCCTGTGTTTATGTAGTGTTCGAGTTACTGGCTACCACTGCTGGCACCAACTCTTCGAACTCATTGCCTGAATCAGTTCGGCTTCTTGAGTCTCAACTTCAAGTTGAAAGACATCGATCAGATGTTATGCGACAGGAAGCCGAAGGACTGAGGAAGTCCCTGCAGAATTCAGATGCATACTTTCTGGTGCAACAGCAAGCACTGGAGGACTTAAGCGCCAAACAAGAGAAACTTAATAAGCTTGCTAAGCATCTTGCCAGCATTATGGGTACCCAGGATATTGTTTCTTGAGCTCTTCTGAAGTGGTTTCAGTTCAGGATTTGTTTTGCTGCGGCGTTTATATGCTGTTGTGTTCCCTATATTTGCACTGGTGGCGAACTTTGATGCCCAATGGATGTAATATGTGTAATAGCCGTGATAGCCTAGTGTAAGTTTCTTGCTTATTTATTTCCTTGTTGTCTTGTTTATTTGTTTGCTTGTTGTCAGTGCAGTTCTTTTTCTGCGGTTTGCTAGTGGCTGCAATAACCTATTTTTTAAAACTAGGCCATAATAACCATGGGCTAATATTTACTATAGTGACACTGGGCCTCCTACGGGCCGTAGAAACAGTGGGCCTTCTATGGGCCGTAGAAACAGTGGGCCTTATACGGGTCGTATGATCGATTGGCCAAACATGGGCCAAACAGACCACATTCTGGCCGTAAATGGGCAAGAGTTGGAATCGTCCGTTCATGGGCCGACCATAACGGGCCATCGTTAATAGGTTGTATTTGATGATGATATGAAAATGGCCCAATGTATTAACGGACCACAAACGGGCCGACTGTAACCACGGGCTGAATTTGGCCCACAAGAAGAAAATGACAGTAACGGGCCGTAAGTAAACGAATGCTGGAAATGAGCCCAAGAATAAATGGGCTCTGAGAAGGCCGAAAGATAACATGGGCTGGAGACGGCCCAACGGAATAACGGGTCGTTAATGGGTATAAAGTGATACACTGTTCATTACGGGCCAGTTTCACCATGGGCCATTAATGGGTGTAAAGTGATACACTATTCATTACGGGCCAGTTTCAGCACGGGCCGCTAATGGGCCAAGAGTTACAAGGGCCTCATATGGGTCGAAAGACGTCATGGGCTATACATGGGCCATAAGTGAAAATGGGCTGGAATCATATTGGACGGCCCAGATGATGCTACTGGGCCTAATTCGGATAGGGCGTAACGGGCCTTGGGTTAGCGGGCTATAAATGGGCTATATGCGAACATGCCGTTAACAGGCTTTCCATGGGCCGGCCCGCCAGCTTTTGACCAAGTCAAATAGGCCGGCCTTTTCACAGGAATGGGCCACTGTTGGGTCGTGCCACGTGTCAACATATCATAGGCGCCTTCTGTCCATCGAGTGGATGACATCTGTCCCAACGATGAGCCGACATGTGTTTCCTCTAGCCAATGATGATTTTACACGTGGAAAATCCCCATTGGTCGGGGCTATTAACGGGTTATCGGATCCAAAACCCGACCCGATAGCTTAACGGCGTTCCGTTACAGCGGATGCCACGTGTCGGTCACCCTTGACGAAAGCACTTCTATGACGCGCGATTTATTGTCATGGAAGTGGACACTTCCGTGATGATAATTTTGGTAATGTCATGGAACACTTCTACGACAGCACATGTATGACTATCTTGATTCTGTCATAAATTTGTCATGGATGTACATGCATGACAAAAAAAGCGACCTACTGTGACAAACACGTATCATCATGGAAGTGTATTTTTTTGTAGTGAGTATTTGGACACCGAAAGTGTTCCGGGGGTACCGGGTACGTATCGGGTCACCGAAAGGGGTTCCGGGCAACCCCCGGCAAACTATATGGGCCTAATGGGCCAAGAGAGGGACTGACCAACCCCTAAGTGGCTGGTGCACCATGCCCTCATATGGGTTGGACAAATTGGAGTAGAAAAGGGGAAGGAGGAAAGGAAAAAGGGAATAGGATTCCCCCTTCCCACTCTTCCCTTCCTTGTCCGAATAGGAATAGGAAAGGGGGGAGGCCGAATTGGGAGGACCCCAAGTAGAATTCCTCCTACTTGGGGCACCCCCTTGGCTGCCTCTCCTCCCCTGCAGCCTATATATATGAGGGGGGCACCGCTAGAACACACACCAACAATTGTTAGCCGTGTGCGGCGCCCCCCTCCACAATTTATGCATTCGGTCATATCTTCGTAGTCCTTAGGAGAAGCCCTACGCGGATCACTTCACCATCACCATCACCATGCCGTTGTGCCGACGGAACTCTCCCTCAACACTGTTCTGGATAAAGAGTTCGAGGGACGTCATCGAGCTGAACGTGTGTAGAACTCGGAGGTGCCATGCGTTCGGTGCTTGATCGGTCGGAACAAGAAGAAGTGAGGGAGTCCTAGACTAAGGGGTCCTCAGACGTCCGGCCTGTTGGACGTGGCCGGACTGATGGGCTATGAAGATACAAGACCGAAGACTTCCACCCGTGTCCGGATGGGACTCTCCTTGGTGTGGATGGCAAGCTTGGCATTCGGACGTACTATTTCCTTTCTATGTAACCGACTTTGTACAACCCTAGTCCCCTCTAATGTCTATATAAACTGGAGGATTTATTTCATAGGGACAATCATAATCAGATAGGATAGACTTCTAGGGTTTTAGCCATTACGATCTCGTGGTAGATCCACTCTTGTAACCCCCATACTCATCAATATTAATCTAGCAGGACGTAGGGTTTTACCTCCCTCGAGAGGGCTAGAACCTGGGTAAACATTGTGTTCCATGTCTCCTATTACCATCAACATCAGACGCACGGTTCGGGACCTGATGTCTGCTACACAACCTTATTCTAGACGTTGTTGGGCCTCCGAGTGGAGAGGTTTGTAGGACAGTAGCAAATTTCCCTCAAGTGGATGACCTAAGGTTTATCAATCCGTGGGAGGTGTAGGATGAAGATGGTCTGTATCAAACAACCCTACAACCAAATAACAAAGAGTCTCTTGTGTCCCAACACACCCAATACAATGGTAAATTGTATAGGTGCACTAGTTCGGCGAAGAGATGGTGATACAAGTGTAATATGGATGGTAGATAAAGGTTTTTGTAATCTGAAAATATAAAAACAGTAAGGTAACTAATAATAAAAGTGAGCACAAACGGTATTGCAATGCATTGAAACAAGGCCTAGGGTTCATACTTTCACTAGTGCAAGTTCTCTCAACAATAATAACATAATTGGATCATATAACTATCCCTCAACATGCAACAAAGAGTCACTCCAAAGTCACTAATAGCGGAGAACAAATGAATAGATTATGGTAGGGTACGAAACCACCTCAAAGTTATCCTTTCTGATCAATCTATTCAAGAGTCCGTAGTAAAATAACACGAAGCTATTCCTTCCGTTCAATCTATCCTAGAGTTCATACTAGAATAACACCTTAAGACACAAATCAACCAAAACCCTAATGTCACCTAGATACTCCAATGTCACCTCAAGTATTCGTGGGTATGATTATACGATATGCATCACACAATCTCAGATTCATCTACTCAACCAACACAAAGAACTTCAAAGAGTGCCCCAAAGTTTCTACCGGAGAGTCAAGAAGAAAACGTGTGCCAACCCCTATGCATAAGTTCACGAGGTCACGGAACTCGCAAGTTGGTCACCAAAACATACATCAAGTGTATCACATGATATCCCATTGTCACCACAGATAAGCACGTGCAAGACATACATCAAGTGTTCTCAAATCCTTAAAGACTAAATCCGATAAGACAACTTCAAAGGGAAAAGTCAATTCATCACAAGAGAGTAGAGGGGGAGAAACATCATAAGATCCAACTATAATAGCAAAGCTCATGATACATCAAGATCGTGCCAACTCAAGAACACGAGAGAGAGAGAGAGAGGGAGAGAGATCAAACACATAGCTACAGGTACATACCCTCAGCCCCGAGGGAGAACTACTCCCTCCTCATCATGGAGAGCACTGGGATGATGAAGATGGCCACCTAAGAGGGATTCCCCCCTCCGGCAGGGTGCCGAAACGGGTCTAGATTGGTTTTCGGTGGCTACGGAGGCTTCTGGAGGCGGAACTCCCGATCTAGGTTATTTTCTGGAGGTTTCTGTATTTATAGGAATTTTTGGCGTCGGTCTCACGTCAAGTAGGTGCCCGAGTCGTCCATGAGGCAGGCCCACGCGCCTGGGGAGGGGGGTGGGCGCTCCCCCCACCCTCGTGGACGGCCCGGGACTCTCCTGGCCCAACTCTTTTACTCTGGGGTCTTCTTTTTGTCCATAGAAAATCATCAAAAATTGGCACGTCAATTGGACCCCGTTTGGTATTCCTTTTCTACAAAACTCAAGAACAAGGAAAAAACAAAAACTAGCACTGGGCTCTAGGTTAATAGATTAGTCCCAAAAATCATATAAAATAGCATATAAATGCATATAAAATGTCCTAGATGGATAATATAATAGCATGGACCAATCAAAAATTATAGATACGTTGGAGACGTATCAAGCATCCCCAAGCTTAATTCCTGCTCGTCCTCGAGTAGGTAAATGATAAAACAGAATTTTTTGATGTGGAATGCTACCTAACATAATTATCAATGTATTTTTCTTTATTGTGGCAAGAATATTCAGATCCATAAGATTCAAGACAAAAGTTTAATATTGACATAAAAATAATAATACTTCAAGCATACTAACAAATTAATCATGTCTTCTCAAAATAACATGGCCAAAGGAAGCTATCCCTACAAAATAATATAGTCTGGCTATGCTCTATCTTCATCACACAAAATATTTAAATCATGCACAACCCCGATGACAAGCCAAGCAATTGTTTCATACTTTTTATGTTCTCAATTTTCTTCAATCTTCACGTAATACATGAGCGTGAGCCATGGACATAGCCCTATAGGTGGAATAGAATGGTGGTTGTGGAGAAGACAAAAAGGAGAAGATAGTCTCACATCAACTAGGCATATCAACGGGCTATGGAGATGCCCGTCAATAGATATCAATGTGAGTGAGTAGGTATTGCCATGCAACGGATGCACTAGAGCTATAAGTGTATGAAAGCTCAAAAAGAAACTAAGTGGGTGTGCATCCAACTCGCTTGCTCACGAAGACCTAGGGCATTTTGAGGAAGCCCATCATTGGAATATACAAGCCAAGTTCTATAATGAAAGATTCCCACTGGTATATGAAAGTGACAACATAGGAGACTCTCTATCATGAAGATCGTGGTGCTACTTTGAAGCACAAGTGTGGTAAAAGGATAGTAGCATTGCCCCTTCTCTCTTTTTCTCTCATTTTTTTGGGGCCTTCTCTTTTTTATGGCCTTCTTTATTATTTTTTCTTTTTTCGTCCGGAGTCTCATCCCGACTTGTGGGAGAATCATAGTCTCCATCATCCTTTACTCACATGGGACAATGCTCTAATAATGATGATCATCACACTTTTATTTACTTACAACTCAAGAATTACAACTCGATAATTAGAACAAAATATGACTCTATATGAATGCCTCCGACAGTGTATCGGGATGTGCAATGACTCATGTGTGACATGTATGAAAGAATTATGAAGGTGTCTTTGCCACAAATACCATGTCAACTACATGATCATGCAAAGCAATATGACACTGATGAAGCGTGTCATAACAAACGGAACGGTGGAAAGTTGCATGGCATTATATCCCAGAATGGCTATGGAAATGCCATAATAGGTAGGTATGGTGGCTGTTTTGAGGAAGGTAAATGGTGGGTTTATGGTACCGGCGAAAGTTACGCGGCACAAGAGAGGCTAGCAATGCTGGAAGGGTGAGAGTGCGTATAATCCATGGACTCAACATTAGTCATAAAGAACTCACATACTTATTGCAAAAATCTATTAGTTATCAAAACAAAGTACTACGTGCATGCTCCTAGGGGGATAGATTGGTAGGAAAAGACCATCGCTCGTCCCCAACCGCCACTCATAAGGAAGACAATCAATAAATAAATCATGCTCCGACTTCATCACATAACGGTTCACCATACATGCATGCTACGAGAATCACGAACTTTAACACAAGTATTTCTAAAATTCACAACTACTCAACTAGCATGACTCTAATATCACCATCTTCATATCTCAAAACAATCATCAAGTATCAAACTTCTCATAGTATTCAATGCACTTTATATGAAAGTTTTTATTATATCCCTCTTGGATGCCTATCATATTAGGACTAAATTCATAACCAAAGCAAATTACCATGCTGTTCTAAGAGACTATCAAAATAATATAAGTGAAGCATGAGAGTTTAACAATTTCTTCAAAATAAAACCACCGTTGTGCTCTAAAAGGATATAAGTGAAGCACTAGAGCAAATGACAAACTACTTCGAAAGATATAAGTGAAGATCAATAAGTAGTCAAATAATTATGCAACTATGTGAAGACTCTATAACATTTAAGAATTTCAGATCGTGGTATATTATTCAACCTAAGTACTAGCACTAGTACTAATACCTGCATAGTGGGAACACGTTCAGGTTTGGTACGTACTACGAGTAGGTGTGAGCAGGCTTTCGAATGTGATGGGAACAAGGTAAAGATTAATTGATGGTTTTGGTTTCGAGGCCCGAAATGGCTCCCGGTGAGTTTAGCGGAACATAAATTTCAAGTACTACACTGCTCAAATGTGTAAATATTATGTTACTGTCAAAAATTGGCACAAAATACGAAGGAGACCAATGGAAGTACAACTAGCAACCCACGATTTAACTACTCGCATGCGCGCAATGGAGTAATAATGTCTTTCTTCCGCCCTCACATCAACTCAATTTGCATGCGCTGTATTAATTGACCATCAATGAAGTAAACGACTTTACACGCATCAAATTATCACATGGGGTGGATCTTGGTACAAAATTGTGTCCGCCCGTGTACCCGCGTGTGCGTGCGAGGAATGAGTGCGTGCATGGCGTGCGTGCACATCTTCGCTTCATGCATGTACCGCCAATATGGCTCAGGGAGGACGAGTACATTCTTCTAGAACCAGCAGCACGTCACTGTGATCAATCCACGCAAGGAGGTCGCGACAATGCCTACACATGTGCCACGTGGCTTCATGAACTGTAAGAGAGCCACTGTGTAGCGTGCCATTGGTACTCTAATTTACGTGTTTTGCACATACTCGAAGTACTAGTAAGGTACACGTGCATTGCACGCATCAGATTTTGCAACCAAATTATGAATAAATACCACACTATAGCATGTAAGCTATGAGTCATATATGCCTGATGTAGCCCTTCGTTTAATTCTTATAGTTCATCTCATTCAAAATCAATTAGTTTTTATAAAAAGCTAAGAACACGGGAATAGGGTAAACATGGGATAATAGTGGAATGTCGTCTTGAATCCTACAGGATTGTACGAGTGTTTGATTGTGCATAGAAAAAACGTAGAATTTTTTCAAAGAGGTTTGAGTGGATGGGATGTTTCCTATGAAATCTAGTGCAAATGAATCATATGGAAAAATTCCCTATGGTTTACAATCCTACGAATCAAACAACCAAGATAGGAAAAATTCCTAATGATTAGAATCCTCCAAAATTCCTTTGAGAATCCTTTGAATCAAAGAAGCCCTTAATCTATTTTATGATTCATGGAATTGTGTGTTGTAAAGCATAAAGTAAAAAACAAATAATGGCAATTCAATTAGAAAAAAGTTTGGGCAGTTATGATATGGAAGATTCTAGAACAAAAGAGAACCACTGTTGTTTTGAGGTTTGTGCATTATGCTTAAGTTCAACCATGGAGTCTGTTAGATTGTACATGTGGCAAAATCCGGTGGGGGCTAGAAGATGGTGCGAGGGGCCGAGTGGAGGGAGACTATGAAGGAATGCACAAGTGCGAGATCCATATTTAGAGAGAGAGGGTGAACACATGCGCTGATACGCGCAGTGGCGGAGCCATGAAAAATAAATGAGCTAAGGGGGCAAGCATTGCTAATCCTTTACGAGGAGGGTCAATTCATGAACTTAAACCATTTTTAGCAGCAATTGTCTAATGATCACATTCATATTAGCCTCGATATATAGTGATGTTAGGGGGGGAGGGGGGCAGGGCCCTTACTGCCCCCTGTCTTCGCCATTGTGCACGCATCTGAGAGATGAAGCGGAAGGCATGGATGATGAGAGGGGGACGTTGGATACATAATTAATATGGGTGTATTAGCTATATATGTTAATCCTATATAGAGAGGTGTAGATTGATCGATGTGGACGTGGGAAAGAGGGTGAGACCTCACTGGATATATCGATTGATCGGTTTGTGTGGAAAACTATGAAAGACCTAGCTATATACACACATATATAGAGGAACATCGATCGTTGCGCATGCACGCGTGAGAGATAAAGAATGCCCGATATGATGGAGAGGGGGATGTGTGTTGGTGTGTGCCTTCATGGGAGACCGACCTGAAGAAAAAGATTGCATGCGTGCGATGGATAATGCCGACTGTTAGTGTGTGTGCATGCATGCACGAGAGAAAGTTAGTGGTACAATTATAAAGAGAAGACTACGGTGTGGGTCTAAAAGAATAGATGAATAGGTGAGGTCACAATCAATGTAAAGTTGAATTCAAATATTTGAATAAGAGATCTTGATGTTTGAAACCCATGCAGGCATGAATATAATGGAGATCTGCGCGGTGTGGTTTGGAAACGAGCATGTTGTAATGTATACACATTGAACAAGGTCAGACTGATTTGAATTTGAGATACCGATGGCAGACATCATTTGGCCACGTCGCATCCGTGCATGGATACACTACTCTAATTGGAGATGATGGGCGGCTTTTGCATCACATATCTATATCTATACCCCTATATATATATTATATTATATATATTTATTATATTATGTGTGGGATTGAAAGATGGTCGTTGGATGAGGCGAATCCGATGGTCCAAAGATGGCAAATTTGAGCACTAATGGCCGTTGGATATCATCTAGATTCCACCAGATTTCGCCACATGTATAATCTAGAAGACTCCATGGTTGAACTTAAGCATAATGCACAAACATCAAAACACAAGCACTTCTTATTTGTTCTAGAATCTTCCGTATCAGAATTGCCCAAATGTTTTTCTACATGATTTGCCATTATTTGTTTTTACTTTATGTCTTACAATGCACAACTCCATGAATCTTAAAATAGATTAGCTTTCTTATAAAAACTAGATGATTTTGAATGAAATGAACTATAAGAATTAAACGAACATCTACATCATGCATATAGGACTCAAATCTTGCATGCTATAATGTGGTATTTATTCATAATTTGGTTGCCAAATCTCATGCGTGCAATGCACGTGTACCTTACTCTAGTCTAAATGGTGTTTGTGTGTGTGTGTGTTGTGCGTGTTGAGGTGCAAATTGTCTTTTTTTGGGTACATGTTAAGCTTGTTCTTCCGAAATTTCAAGCTGCGCCTTGTTATGCCGAAAATTCAAGCTAGCGTCTCTATCTATCGTGCTGCAAAACTCCTGCCTCTTCAACCCGCGCCTTGTTAGCCCGAAATATTTAAGATATATCTTTGTCTCGTTGTGCTTCGACAACTCCCTCCATCTCAACCCACGCCTTGCTATTCCGAAATTACAACGCGCGAGAAAACTCCCACCTCATGTGAAATCCCGACACGCGAAATGCCCGTGGTACCCCTGAACCGAAAGAACTGCCTCAAATTGGTGGGGGTACTTTCGTAACTTACCCCACATTTCGGACAAGCGCGTCTCTAAGCCATGGTTCCCCACTGCCATCCCATCCACCCACCCATTCGTACACCGAGGCCGCGAAAACCTGCGACAAAACCCCACACCCTGCTCCGTCCGCCACCCAGCTGGAGCCTCTTCCCCGGCGACGTCGTCCACAGCAACACCTCGACGTCCCTCATCCACCATACCGGATGAGGATCCGTTGTCGATCTCATCGTCCCGCCGGTTCAGCCAAACCGTCCTCCACCTCTAAGGAGCTGCCCCGATATTCCCCTCATCTTTTGCGCCACCTCCATTCCCACGCTGCCGTCTTCACCTGCACCACCGGAAGAGCATCATCATCACCGTTTCCTCGGATGAAGCTGCGGCCTAATCGGCGCCACCAAAGAGGTTGTACACTAATCGCCGCATTTTCTTCTTGATTCGATCTCATGGTGCTGCCGGCGCTTGGTCCTGAGCCGACACGGCGCGGCTCCATCCACGGCGGCATCGCCGGCCACTTCCTCCACGGCATCACTCCCTCGGCAGCGACGTCCACATCAGTAGGACATGCTGCTGCTTTAGCTCTCGCTCGCACTGCTGCTCTGCTCTTGCTCTCGGTCCCCTGCCTGGTCTGCTCTTGCTATTGCTCTTGCTCGCGCTGCTGCTCTCGCTCTTGCTCTTGCTTGCCATGCTGCTCCGATTTAGCTACACTTCACTCCCATGCCGCCGGGGTGAAGGAAGAACCAGCCGCAGCGGGGAGGGGGGCTCGCCGGAGAGGTACCCCACTATCTATCTTAGGGTTTAGGATGGGGGCGGTGGTCACCTGCAGTGGCGGGGCGTTGGCGGGGCGGTGGCGTGGGGATCACCGGAGAAAAAGCTCAGCACGGGGGGCTAGAGGGATGGCCGGGGCAGCGGCGGACCGGCGGTGGGGAGTGTTTTCGGGGCGGGCGGGGCGGCGCACCGTCGGCCGCGGGCGGCGGGGGGCTACTGTTTGGCCGGCTGAGGGGGGTGGAGGTTGAAGATGAACCATAGGCCCTTGATTTTGTATACAACGGCTGCAAAATCAACTGACCAGAGATGAAAAAGTCAGTCGACCGATGTGTAGCCTCACCTTGCTAGTGCGTTCAGCTTCGACAGCAAAATTCAGTTTTGACCGCAAAATTTAGTTTCGACAGTTAAGTTCAGTTTCGACAGTTAAGTTCAGTTTCGACAGTTAAATTCAGTTTCGACAGCTAAGTTCAGAGATGAGCGGCTGATGTATTTTACATCTAGCACTTTGTGGTTATGTATTTTACGTCATGTATTGGAGATGCTATTAGAATTCCACTCAGGTTAACGTTGTTCGTTGTCTCTCTTGTCCTGCTTCAGCCTCGGCGTCGTACAACTCTCCGGAGCTGCTCCAACGACGAAACCCTCCATCACAGCGGAGCAGTACCTCGGGCTCCATCACCATACACCTAAGATCTTCTTCCCCTCCTCCGACAGCCAATCAGCCGAAGCATCCTCACCGGCCAACCCAATCAGCTGAGATCGACATGGCTTCGCCAAAGAGGTTGTACACTTGTTGCATCTCTTTTTTACTCTACATGTTATATATATTGTCCACTAAGCACTCGTAGTAACGGGAAATATGATTATTTTATCCTACTATATGACAAGCAGTGAGGTTCCAGGCAACTTAGCTATCCATGATGGACTCTCTTGAACGCCATCATTATTTATCTCTGCGCGTTGGGCTGTGCATTTGTCGATGGGCCTGGGAGTTGAGCTAGTATGGCAGTGGCCTGGGTCCAAAGTAATAGAAGTAGCACAAAACATTTTTTTAGTGTAGGATTTTCCTTGCTCAAGCCTTCCTACTAGAATCACCAGTGCTTGAAAGGAAAAGTGAATGAAAAACATCAGAATTGGAAAGTTTCCTATGGTACTACTTTTCATGAATTTGGTGCAAAGGAATGGATCAAAGGAAAACTATAGGATTTGTTCCTTTAGTGTCTCCTTGAAAGAAAAACCGTAGGAATTAAAATTGCCACTTCTCCTCCTTTTCATATTCCTATTCATCAAGCACAAGACTAAGAGATAGTAGCATAATAGCATTATAACTGTACATTTTCTTGTGGTTTGACTTAATCTCACCATGCTTTTTTGCATCATGTGATCTTCCAATTGTTGTGAATCAAACACCCAGATTGGCAGAAATCATGTGTTTTTAAATTCTCTGTTTTGCACGTGCATTCCTATCCTATTGCTGTCTATTTCCTATCCCTGCATTGTTAGAATCCTCAAATTCAAACAAGCCCTTACTCAATTACTTCTGTTACAGATATGTGTCAAAGAAAACCTTGTGTGGTTTATCCTGCTCCTGCGGCGCTGTGTTCCACCCCAGCTCAGCTCCTCCAATGACGGAAGGGTTCACCACAGCGGGGATCCGCTCTCCAGAGTGTCTTTCGCCGCCTCAGATCTTCTTCCCCACCACCGGCAGCCACGGCAACTGCATTACCATCATCAACTGAGCAGATGACCTTGAGGACTACAAGGGTCCGCAAGAGAGGTCGCACTCTTCCGTGTCTGCTTACATTATGCGTCGCTTAATATGATGACATGCTACATTATCGTCGTGTTCACCTATTAGACTCTGAGTCAGGTCTAAACTAATGCTGAAACTTGAGTTTTTAAATGGTTGTGGGGTACATATTGGGGCAGCAATCAGTACTATCTATCTACTATCTGGTTAATCTCCGGTGTCTACTATGAGTTGCATGTTGGGTGCAAACAAACATTAAAGGAGCCATTATCTGTATTTTTTAACTAAAGCTATTATCTGCCTGCTATCATTGGTTTTGGGTCTATCCACAGTTTGCTACCATCACTCTGGATTTGTGCATGCACTCCTTACATAATCTCACTATGTTTTATTCCTACGCATGCCAGTTATTGTACACAATGGAACTGATCATGTAGAGCAAAAGAGACGAGCCTTGCGTGGCAATAAAATTTCATGCAGACGTCGTTCCATGGTGGGCGCAAAGGCAGCCCCCCTCCACCCATTTCGTGTCGTAATCAAGAGGAAGATAACTATTATGAGGGGGATTCAGAAGGAGAGGACCACTCCTATTTACCCCATGAGGTCTTCGCTCTAACTTGGCATGCTGATGTTGGTAATAGCATGCATATGGTGCCTTGCATTGCTTACTGTATACATTAAAGATGTCATCTGCTTAGTTTAGACATGCTTTGTGTCAATGCCATCTTTTAGTTTCTTTATCGTATATGTGAATCATGCAATGCCATCTTGTCTAGCCAGGCATCATATATGTGAATTTTGCAATGCCACCCTGGTTAGCCAGTCATCTTATATGTGAATTATATCATGCCATCATTTTTTTATTACGTGTTAAAAGTTGTCAACAATTTTAGTACATTCAATTACTCTTCCCGTGCATCAGCCATTTAGCACGGTCATGGAAAAATCTGGAGTGGAACAAGGTCTTCAGAGCAGACAATGCTATTTGACTAAGCGCATGTCTTGCTGGTTACCGATAGCTCCTCAGGGGAGGATTCAGAGACAGATGACCAGTCATATTTCCCCCCTGAGGTGCATGCCCTAACTTGGCAGGGTTATGTTGCTCATATCGTGCATATGGTATCTTGCATTGCTATGTCATTTGCTTAGTTTAGACATGCTTTGTGTGAATGCCACCTGTTTAGTGTCTAATTACCATATATGTGAATTATGTAATGCCATCTTGTTGCAAGACATTATATATGTGAATTATGCAATGTTATCTTGTTGCAAGGCATTATGTATGTGAATTATGCAATGCCATGCTGTTTAGGCAAGCGTCATATACGTGAATTATATCATGCCGTCCTTCTTTTGTATATCTCATTGCTTTTGTCGACAATGTTTGTATATTCAACTGCTCTTCCTGTGCATCAGCCATTTGAATTGGTGATGGAGAAATCTGGAGTGAAAACAAGGTCTTTAGAGCAGACAATGCTACCTGCTGAAGCAGATATCTTGCTGGTTACAGATATCTCTTCAGAGGAGGATTCAGAGGCAGATGACCAGTCCTATTATCCCCCTGAGGTGTATGCTCAAACTTGGCAGGGTTATATTACTCATATAATGCATATGTTGTATTGAATGCTTAGTTTTTACATCATATACACAATATTGAATGCCATCTCCTTAGTTGACACAACATATATGTGATTGCCCTCTGCTCACTTCCTTAGTATATAAATCATATATTTGAATTATGTCATGCCATGATGTTTACATAGACAGCATGTATCTGAATTAGGGCATGCCAACCCATTTTCTAAAGACATAATATAGTTATATCATCTCATCCTGTTTACATAGTCATCATATTTAAATTATGTCATTCTATCCATGAATTATATCATGCCATCATGTTTCCATCGACGGCATGTTTGTGATTTATGGCATGCCAACCACTTTAATAGACACATTGTATAGTTATATCATGTCATCCTGTTTACATAGTCATCATATTTTGAAGTATGTCATTCTATCCTGTTTAGTTAGCCATCATACATGTGAAATTGTGTCATGCTATCCTGTTTAATTAGCCATCATATATGTGAAATTATGTCCTGCTATTCTGTTTGCTTAGACAACATAAATGTGAATTATTTCACGGCCTGTTTTCTTCCCTACTATCCATTGCACCTGTCTATCTTACAATGTCTGTACATTCAATTACTTTTCTTGTTTATCAGCCATTTCAATTGGAGGGAGTGATGGCAGTATCTGTGGGAGTAAAAACACGGTCTTCAGAAAAGATCGTGCTACCTGTCGATGCAGATAGAACCACGGTTGTACTTGCCCAAGAACCAGCCCCACCACACATAACCCACACTCATGCAGATTGTACCCCTACCCAGTTGGATAGAGAACCAGCTACACCCCTTCTAACCCCAACCCCAGCAGATAGACACCCAGTTCCCGTTAGCACAGCACCATCTCCACCACAGAGCACCCAAACACGAGCAGTTAGTAAGGCAATTGCAGTGCCCAAATCACGAGGACCACCACTCCGAACCCGAAGTCAACGCTTAAAGCAGAAGAAGAATTGTTCTCAGGAAAGGTTCCGTAGCTATGGTTCATACTACTTTGCTCTTGCATCACTGTATTTACTGATACCAACTAATTTCAAATTTGAAGGATGCAATTGAAACTCCAATGGCGCAACAGGTATGTTTTAAACCTGTTTCTTCAACGTGTTTGGCTGTTTGCTGTTGTAACTTGCTCTATGTTGATTTTAGTTTCAATTGAATAAACAGTTATGTTCTCATGCCATGCACATTACAAGTGTTGTTATTGCTGTGTAGTTTCCCACACTTATATTCTGTCTATGCTGCTTTGTCTTAAATAGATATGATTCAAACTGTATCTATCTTGATTTGGCAACATAAACTAGAATGATATAGACCATACAGTGACCATACTACATAGATATATGTTTGTTTCATGCTATTATACTGTCCACCTTACTACTAAACTGGTTTACCAAAATGAGTTTCATATACTACATTGTAAACCTGAGATGTGTTTGTTTGTTTCTCTTCTAGAACGCGGTTAAAATATTGGAGAAGAGTACCCTATTATGCAATGGTAAAGGAAGTAATGCAGATAATGTTCAAGATAGTGAGACATCCCTGTTGGTCTCCAAGAAAGCTGATAAAATCTATATTGAAGACACTGAGACAACCCCAAAGTCCTGTCTTGATGTAGTGTCCGAGTTACTGGCTACCACTACTGGCACCAACTCTTCGAACTCATTGCCTGAATCAGTTCGGCTTCTTGAGTCTCCACTTCAAGTTGAAAGACATTGATCAGATGTTATGCGACAGGAAGCCGAAGGACTGAGGAAGTCCCTCCAGAATTCAGATGCATACTTTCTGGTGCAACAGCAAGCGCTGGAGGACTTAAGCGCCAAACAAGAGAAACTTAATAAGCTTGCTAAGCATCTTGCCGGCATTATGGGTACCCAGGATATTGTTTCTTGAGCTCTTCTGAAGTGGTTTCAGTTCTGGACTTGTTTTGCTGCGGCGTTTATATGCTGTTGTGTTCCCTTTATTTGCACTGGTGGCGAACTTTGATGCCCAGTGGATGTAATATGTGTAATAGTCGTGATAGCCTAGTGTAAGTTGCTTGCTTATTTATTTCCTTGTTGTCTTGTTTATTTGTTTGCTTGTAGTCAGTGCAGTTCTTTTTCTGCGGTTTGCTAGTGGCTGCAATAACCTATTTTTTTAAACTAGGCCACAATAACCATGGGCTAATATTTACTGTAGTGACACTGGGCCTCCTACGGGCCGTAGAAACAGTGGGCCTTCTATGGGCTGTAGAAACAGTGGGCCTTCTACGTGCCGTAGAAACAGTGGGCCTTCTACGGGCCGTATCATCAATGGGCCTTCTACGGGCCGTATTATCAATGGGCCTTATACGGGCCATATGATCGATTGGTCAAACATGGGCCAAACAGACCGCATTCTGGCCGTAAATGGGCTAGAGTTGGAATCGTCCGTTCATGGGCCGACCATAATGGGCCATCGTTAATAGGTTGTATTTGATGACGATATGAAAACGGCCCAACGTATTAACGGACCACAAACGGGCCGACTGTAACCACGGGCTGAATTTGGCCCACAAGAAGAAAATGACAGTACCGGGCCGTAAGTAAACAAATGCTGGAAATGAGCCCAAGAATAAATGGGCTCTGAGAAGGCCGAAAGATAACATGGGCTGGAGACGGCCCAACGGAATAACGGGTCGTTAATGGGTATAAAGTGATACACTGTTCATTACGGGCCAGTTTCACCATGGGCCGTTAATGGGTGTAAAGTGATACACTGTTCATTATGGGCCAGTTTCAGCACGGGCCGCTAATGGGCCAAGAGTTACAAAGGGCCTCATATGGGCCGAAAGACGTCATGGGCTATACATGGGCCATAAGTGAAAACGGGCTGGAATCATATTGGACGGCCCAGATGACACTACTGGGCCTAATTTGAATAGGGCGTAACGGGCCTTGGGTTAGCGGGCTATAAATGGGCTATATGCGAACATGCCGTTAACAGGCTTTCCATGGGCCGGCCCGCCAGCTTTTGACCAAGTCAAATGGGCCGGCCTTTTCACAGGAATGGGCCACTGTTGGGTCATGCCACGTGTCGACATATCATAGGCGCCTTCTGTCCATTGAGTGGATGACATCTGTCCCAACGATGAGCCGACACGTGTTTCCTCTAGCCAATGATGATTTTACATGTGGAAAATCCCCATTGGTCGGGGTTATTAACGGGTTATCGGATCCAAAACCCGACCCGATAGCTTAACGGCGTTCCATTACGGTGGATGCCACGTGTCGGTCACCCTTGACGAAAGCACTTCTGTGACGCGCGATTTATTGTCATGGAAGTGGACACTTCCGTGATGATAATTTTGGTAATGTCATGGAACACTTCTACGACGGCACAGGTATGACTATCTTGATTCTATCATAAATTTTTCACGGATGTACATGCATGACAAAAAAAGCGACCTACTGTGACAAACACGTATCATCACGGAAGTGTATTTTTTTGTAGTGAGTATTCGGACACCGAAAGTGTTCCGGGGGTACCGGGTACGTGTCGGGTCACCGAAAGGGGTTCCGGGAAACCCCCGGCAAACTAGAATACACTGGTCATTGGCAAAGGCACAAGACGGACATGCCTACAATCTCTCTCATATCCTCCTCTTCTTTTCTTTTCTAATCATTTTTTATCTTTGACCATAGGTGGCACAAAGACGGGTCATCTCACGTACTCTTTCGGAGTTCAGCCCCGTTCACCTACCCAAAGGCTATTCCTGTCAAGGAGTCCTTTCACCGAGGCAAGGCGGCGCAGACGTGTGACAGGAGGTCCAAGTAATTCTTAGAAGACTGTACTCTCTATTTAGAGCCTGTAAAGTGCCTTCTCCCTCTACCTTCGACCACCGGCATGTCAAATAGCCTGGGTCGTGGCGTTATTATCTGTAAAATGGCAATTGACGTATCAATCAGGTCCCAGTGAACATAATCCATATTCACTATCCACCCTTTTTTTAAACAAAAGAGAATTGAATCTTGCTTCTTCGATTGTTTCACACACGCACCTCGGCACAAATTGCCAGGGGCTCAATGTGGGAACAAATAAATTGCCGGCAAGTCCAAACAGCTCTATAGCACACTTCGGCGTCACGAGTTTGGCCTTATATGCATCAGCTCTGAATCATGTCTTTGGTCAATAGTTGGGTTGCCCGGCTCCTGTGCTTACTACCTTACATTTTGCTCTATCGGCTAGGGTAGTAAAGGGAGAACTACTGCGATTGTGTCCTGGTTTATTCGGATGAGCACCTCAGTAGACAAAGCCGAAAACTGACTGTCATGATGCAGCGAGAGCTGGTCAACCATTCGATGACTTATCAGAATCTTTCGCGATTCCTTCCGTATACACGAAGGACCGTTCTTCCGGTCAAATATGTAACGCACCGTATTCGGATAACCGCGTACCCCAACATGAGTCTACAAGAATAAGTTGTGTAGTAGACATCAACGTTCATATGTGTTTTCCACTAAATCGCATATTCCAGGATCATAGCAGTTATAGCATGAAATACAAACTCTTAATTATGAAAATGGAAATATAATAATACAATATTATTGCCTCTAGGGCATATTTCCAACAGGTCGTGGCTTGTCCGACCGTCTTCAACATTAGAGGCCAGGACCTCGGCCCCGTGTCGCGGAGGAGGAAGGCGGGGGACATGGTCTTGAGGTAGCGGTAGCTCCCTCCTCTTTTTCGAAAACCGATGAGTTCGAGCCCGACAAAATCGAGTTGTACGCCTGATACCTCCATTTTGCTTCATGATTTCCTATGCTATTTATATTATTTTAAAGTTATATTTCATATTATGATGCAATTCTAATGTCTTTTCTCTCTTCAAATGCAAGATAAACCAAAGGTGAGGGATTGTCGGCAGCTGGAATTCTAACCTAAAAAGCTATAGTAGAGATAGCAATTCGTCGGAGCTCGAAATGAAGTAAAAATGTATATACATTTGTTTTGTAATATATAAAAAGTACTGGAGGAAAGAAGTAATGAGGAAGCCCAACAGGGGGCACACAAGCCTAGGGGCGCGGTCGCCCCCCAGGTCGTGCCACCTAGACTTGTGGGGCAGAGATCCTCTCCTGGCGTCCTTTGGTCATATACCTCATTTACCCTAAAAATCAAGAGAAGACTTTTGGGACTAGTTGCCGCGATCTTGAGGCGTAAACAGAGGCGGAGAACTTTTTCTTCCTAGAGGAGCAGTTGTCCTTAGCATAATTAACGATTGGGACACTTGTTGCACCTTACTACTTTCTTTACTTGTTAATTGTTACCAATTATCTTACTATCAAAGTAACTTACAACACTTGCAAAGAATACCTTGCTGAAAACCGTCTATCAATTCCTTCTGCTTCTCATTGGGTTCTGCACTCTTACTTATCAAAAGAACTACAAATGATCCCCTATACTTGTGGGTCATCAACGCCCATCTCCAATAATAAACTTACACAATGTGGAATGAGGTAGAGTTTAGAGAGTAGGGTATCTCTTTTAGGTAGTAGGTGGTGTGGGTGTTTCTTCATCTATGTGATAAAGAGGGCATTCATCTTCACCTAAAACAGGTAATTTAAAACCTATTTCTCCCTTAATGTAAACCATAGGCAATTTTGTGTTGCTTATTCTTGAAAAACCCATTAGCAAGAGCTTTAGCAACAGTAAAATTTAGACTAAAAATAAAGCATGGATAATGTAGGGAACAATAGACACAAAGGTTTGCTATCAATCCATAGATTTTCCTAGGAAAATTTAGGTGACTTTAAAAAGGACTTTATGTGGTTTGTACACAAGGAAGTGACAAAATGGCAAAGCGTAGTTGGGAGGGCAGTAAACAGTGTTGTTCTGTGTTCAGGATGAATCGATCCAACATATTTTCCTCAAATATCCACTAGCCAAGTTATTGTGGTGTATAGTACATGCATCATTTAATGTTAGTCCTTCGAATAGCATTGTCAATTTATTTGGGACATGGTTAAATAGGGTAGAGCCTAAGACAGCGGCACATATTTGAGTAATAGTGTGTGCATTACTTTGGGCTATTTGGAACTGTCGGATTGCTTGACATTATTTTGAACAGGAAAAACATCACAAAAAAATTGCAGGTCATCTTCAGGACGATTGGCTGGATCCGTACATGGTCGTTACTAAGCCATGCGAAAGTCAGGAAGCGTATGGCCCATGGGTGCAATGATACGTCTCCAATGTATCTATAATTTTTTGTTGTTCCATGTTGTTATATTATCAATCTTGGATGTTTTATAATCATTTTTTGTCATTTTATATCATTATTTGGTACTGACCTATTGACATAGTGCCAAGTGTTGTTTTTTGCATGTTTTTTACATCACAGAAAATTAATACCAAACGGAGTCCAAATGCAGCGAAACTTTACGGAGATTTTTCTATGGACCAAAAGACACCTAATGGGCCAAGGTTGCGCCTGGGGGTGGTACGAGGAGAGGACAACCCACCAGGGTGCGCCAGGAGGCCCAGGCGCGCCCTGGTGGGTTGTGCCCACCTCGGGTGCCCCTCGGATCGCCTCTTTGCTCTATAAATACCCCAATATTATGGAAACCCTAGGGGAGTCGACGAAAATCAATTCCAGCCGCCGCAGAGTCCAGAACCACCAGATCCAATCTAGACACCATCACGGATGGGGTTCACCACCTCCGTTGGTGCCTCTCCGATGATGTGTGAGTAGTTCTTTGTAGACCTTCGGGTCCGTAGTTAGTAGCTAGATGGATTCCTCTCTCTCGTTTGATTCGCAATACAATGGTCTTCTGGAGATCCATATGATGTAACTCTTTTGCGGTGTGTTTGTTGGGATCGGATGAACTTTGAGTTTATGATCAGATCTATCTTTTTATATCCATGAAAGTATTTGAGTTTATTTGATCTCTATTATGCTTGATTGCTTATAGCCTCGTATTTCTTCTCCAATATTTGGGTTTTGTTTGGCCAACTTGATCTATTTATCTTGCAATGGGAGGAGGTGCTTTGTAGTGGGTTCGATCTTACGGTGCTTGATCCCAGTGACAGAAGGGGAACCGACATGTATGTATCGTTGCTACTAAGGATAAAATGATGGGGTCTATCTCTACATAGATAGATCTTGTCTGCATCATGTCATCATTCTTATTGCATTACTCTGTTTCTTCATGAACTTAATTCGCTAGATGCATGTTGGATAGCGGTCGATGTGTGGAGTAATAGTAGTAGATGCAAGTAGGAGTTGGTGTACTAATCTTGGACGTGAAGCCTATATAATGATCATTTCCTGGATATTGTCATGATTACTTGAAGTTCTATCAATTGCCCAACAGTAATTTTTTTACCCATCGTTTGCTATTTTTCTCGAGAGAAGCCACTAGTGAAATCTATGGCCCCCGGGTCTCTTTCTCATATTATTTGTCATCGCGATCTATTTTATTTGCCTTTTATTTTCAGATCTACTAAACCAAAAATACAAAAATACCTTGCTGCAATTTATTTTATTTGGCGTTCGATCTATCAATATTTACAACTCTCTCACGTCCGTTTGCCAATTTCTGGCACCGTTACCCGAAAGGGATTAACAACCCCTTTTACACGTGGGGTTGCGAGTAGTTGTTATTTGTGTGCAGGTGTTGTTTACGTTGTGTTGCTTGGTTCTCCTACTGGTTCGATAACCTTGGTTTCATATCTGAGGGAAATACCTACCGCCGTTGTGCTGCATCATCCCTTCCTCTTTGGAGAAATACCGACGTAGCTTCAAGCGACATTATGCAACCGTTGGGAGACTTACAATTGGTATGGATGTCGTTCCAATAATAGGATAGGTGGGTAATTCAGAAACCGGAATTGTTTTCCCTCGTGTCACCCTCCCAAAGGCGACTAAACCCTAGCCCCCGCCACCCCATCCTCCTCTCTCCCTTCCTCGCCACTGCCGGAGGCAGTTGTCGGGACCCCCGCGCGATTCCTGATGAGGGTGGCGGTGGGGTTCTTATCGTTTCGTCTCTTGTCCTTGGACCTTGAGCTCCAGGCGGCGGCCTCTGGTGGGGTGGGTGTGGTCGCTCTGCTACGAGTGGTGCCATCCAGCGATGTGGGCTTCCTCTTCCCAGTTGTGTGGGACGGGTGGGTAGTGGATGTGGGCGTCTTGCTGAGGGCTCCCTGCGGCCCTGTCACCCAAGATCTGAAGACGGCGTGCTCAACTCTTGATGTTGCCTCCTCCTCATGTCCCACTGGATCTGGTAGTTGCATGTGCGGGTGCGGGGTGAGGAGCACTGGATTGGGGTAACCCCTTGGCCGGCGGCAACGGCCACAACATCGGCAGTGCTCTAGCGTTGTTCCCCTTCCCGTCGGCGATGTTGAGGTACAGCTTCCCCCTTCCTCTCCTGCACCAGGCTGAAAACCCACAACCTTTGGTTGGGCAGTGGCGGTGCCACGACGCCATCACATTCTTGAAGGCGTCATTTTGGGTTTGTGAGGACGAGTGTGGGCGGCAGCGTGCTCTGTGTGATCCTGGTGGCGGTAGATTCTTCTTCATGCAGTGACGATTTGCCATGGAGAGTCGGTGTCCTCCTATTTTTCCCTCTCATCTCGATGTTGTCCGATCTGTTTGTTGGGTCGACGCCCTTGGCTTGGGCGAGAGGGGATAGAGGTCGCCTCTACGGTGACTCAGACACATCAGTGACTAAGAGTCAGCCTTCTTGGTGAGGTCTGGCTCCACCTGGTAGCTCTGTTGCTCAGTCCCTGGCGTGTCTTCCTGGGGCACCCCATTCTATAGCTATTGCCTTCATCGTGCTTCATGACATGGGCGACTGCTAGTGGTCGCAGTGGTTTGCTTGGTGTCGTGGTCATGCACATTGCATTTCTTGTTTGTCATTCTTGTATTCTTGCTTGCTCTCGGGAGGGCAGCTCCACATTGTCGACAGTATCGAAGGTGAGCTCTTGATCCACACCAAGTCTTCTGTTTGTTCCTCTAGCTGTAGCCTTTTCTTCATTGTCCGTGGCATTTTACCTTTTCTTCAGTGCCTTGTATCATCTGCTTTGGGGTCGCATCCCTATTTTCTTTTTTATTTCCTTATAATTCTGGATGGTTGATGGCTTTGTTAATTCAAAGTCGAAGGAGGAGCGAGCCTTTCTCAGGCTAGTTCCGAGCCTTTTCTCTAAAAAACAATAGGATAGGTGTCTAGTCATCTTGTACTACTATTTTTGTCGGTTGTGACAATTTATTCATCTTTATTCGGTTTTTCTAGTGAACTTGTTTCGAACTATGTACTTTGTGGCTACTTTGCTTAATAAAATGGTTGTGTACTCAATTAATACAGAGGCAGGTGTATTCCTTCTTTTCAAAAAAAGGTTAGATCTTACACCTTTATGGTAGGGCTACAGTACAGAGCCTCAATTTTGGTAAGTGCTTGATATTTTTTTGGTGCATCTTGTCCGATGCTGGTATAGGAGCAAGTGAGGGATGTATTCGGCGTTACAAGTACTGTGTTCGAAGAAAAATACTTGGGTCTCCCAACCCCCGAGAGGCGCATGTCCAAGGGACGTTTTCAAAACCTTCTAACAAGTCTCACCAAGCACTTGGTTCAATGGGGGGATGGTCTCCTTGCACAACCAGGAAGAGAGGTTTTGATCAAATCTGTTGCACAAGCCTTGCCAACATACATCATGGGCATTTTCAAATTACCGTACTCTGTGTGTGATGACCTGACTAGGATGGTGAGGAATTTCTATTGGGGTTCTAGCAAAGGAAAGAGGAAGGTCCATTGGAGAGGGTGGGACTACTTGCTACAGCCCAAAAACAAAGGGGGTGCTAGCTTTCATGATATCCGTATGTTCAATCAAGCATTGCTAGCCCGTCAGGCATGGCGTTTGTTGACTAGACCGGACAGCTTGTGTGCCCAGGTCCTAAAGACTAGATATTACCCCCCACGGTAACCCTGTGGACATGGTTTTCTCAGGCAATGTTTCATCATCGTGGCAAGCTATAAGTCATGGGCTGGACCTCTTGAAGAAAGGTTTAATTTGGAGGATTGGGAATGGTCGCAATATTAGAGTGTGGAGAGGCAATTGGATCCCAAGACTGTACTCTTACAAACCAGTGTCGCAACAGGCATGGTGTCGCATCCGTTTTGTGTCTGACTTGCTTAATGACAATGGTTCTTGGAACTTGTAGGTACCGCGCCAATATTTTGTTCAAGCTGATGTGCAAGAAATTTTGAAGATAAGGGCTTCACCCGGACTCGGAGAGGATGTCATTGCTTGGGGCCCTGGGAAACATGGCATCTTCATGGTCAAATCAGCAAATTCTTTGGCATTTGAGGAAGCCAACACAGACACGGCGGAGGCATCCAGTTCTTCACCGGACGGTAGTAGACCGTGTTGGCAGTTCATTTGGAAGTGCAACGTTCCCCCTATAGTGCGTAATTTTGCTTAGAGATTGTCGATTGATTCTTTACCAACGTGGAAGAATAAGCATAAAATTGGTTTGGAGCAACATGGTACGTGTCCCGTCTGTGGTATGGAAGAAGAGGACAACTTCCATCCTTTTGTTAGATACCAGTTTGGACATGATCTATATGCATCAATGGCTACGATATGGCACATTCCTGCACTTGAGTATATACAGAATGTTGAGAAGGAATGGCTTCTTCATGCATTAGCCCCGTTGAATGATATTCAGAGAAGCATGTTGATGTTAATCTTCTGGAGAAGTTGGTTCGTTCGAAATGAGGTAACACATTCAAAACCTGCACCGCCCATTGATACGTCTCCAACGTATCTATAATTTATGAAGTATTCATTCCATGTTTACAATAGTTTTATATGATTTTGGTATGATTTGATTAGAACTAACCCAGACTGACGATGTTTTTAGCAGAACTACCGTATTGTTGTTTTTGTGCAGAAATAAAAGTTCTCGGAATGCGATGAAAATCAACGGAGAATTTTTTTGGAAAAATATAAAAAATACTGGAACAAAAATCTACCGGGGGAGTCCCATGGGCCCCACGAGGGTGGGGGGCGCGCCCACCCCCTGGGGGCACCCCTTTTCCTCGTGGACTACCCATGGGGCCCACTGACTTGTTGTCGACGCCAACCTCTCCTATAAATACCCAAACCTCCAGAAATTAACCTAGATTGGAAGTTCCGCCGCTGCAACCTCTGTAGCCACGAGAAATCAATCTAGGCCCTCTCTGGCGCCCTGCCGGAGGGGGCCATCATCACCGGAGGGCATGGAGGAGGATCCCAGAGGGGCCATCATCACCATGAAGGCCAAGGACCAGAGGGGGGACCTCTCCCCATGCAAGGGGGAGGCCATGGAGGAGGAAGCACAAGGAGGAGAACCTCTCCTCCTCTCTCTCGGTGGCGCAGGAGTGCCATCGGGAGGGGAATCATCGCCGCGGTGATCGTCTTCATCAACATCACCATCATCATCACCATCCTCATCTCTTTTACGCGGTCCACTCTCCCGCACCCTGCTGTAATCCCTACTTGAACATGGTGCTTTATGCCACATATTATGATCCAATGATATGATGCCATCCTATGATGTTTTGAGTAGATATCCTTTGTCTTTGGGTTGATTGATGATCTAGATTGGTATGAGTTGTATGTTTTATTTTGGTGTTGTCCTATTGTGCCCTCCGTGTCGCGCAAGCATGAGGGATTCCCGCTGTAGGGTGTTGCAATACGTTCATGATTCTCTTATAGTGGGTTGCTTGAGTGACAGAAGCATAAACCCGAATAAGGGGGTTGTTGCGTATGGGATAAGGGGACTTGATGCTTTCATGCTATGGTTGGGTTTTACCTTAATGATCTTTACTAGTTGTGGATGCTTGCTAGAGTTCCAATCATAAGTGCATAGATCCAAGAAGAGAAAGTATGTTAGCTTATGCCTCTCCCTCATATGAAATTGCAATGACAATATCGATCTTGTTAACAATTGCCTAGGACAATCCCGCACACCGACCCATCATTATTCCACACTCGCTATTCATAATATTTAGTAACATATTCTAACTTTATGATAACAGCACCTACTTTCATATTTTAGCTCTCCGATACCATGCAAAATTATCCTCTTCATACCCACAACGTAGTTTTATTTCTCGTTTCTAGTTGGAAGCACATGTTCGGTGTACGTAGAGTCGTATCAGTGGCAGATAGGACTTGAGAGAATATTGATCTTACCTTTAGCTCCTTGTGGGTTCGACACTCCATACTTATCACTTCCACCTTTGGGAATTGTTACGATGATTCCCTGCACTTGGGGATTATCAAGCTCGTTTCTGGCGCCGTTGCCGGGGAGCAATAGCGTGGGGTTGATATTCTCGTGTGTGCTTGTTTGCTTTCCTCACTAAGTAGATTTTGTTTTTCCTTTTTTGTTTCTGTTTAGTTGTGGGTGAAACATAAAAAAATTAAAGAATGAAAATACAAAAAAATTTACTTGCCTCTCATGCCTAAAAAGTTTTTCAATAAGAGAAGTGATTGGAAGATTATGCATTGAAGAAATGAGGGTCGACCTTGAGCACTTGTTTTCATGCTCATGGAAACAATGTAAAAAAATTCATGGAAGCTTCTATGAAAATAATTATCCCCTTGTATATATCCATTGTATTATAAAAATAATGTGCCAAGCCTTGGTTTTAGGATGATTAGATTGCTTGTTTACTTTGTGCAGTACAAAAACAGAAACTTTGGCTGTAGCGTGTGATTTTACATTTTTTACTGGAAAGTCAAATGGGTCTGAAACTTTTTGCACATTACTTATGTACAAAATTTTTAAATTTTCAAATTTTTTAGAATTTTTTGGTTTTACAGAAGTTTACTAAACTTCCAGATTACTACAGACTGTCCTGTTTTTGACAGATTCTGTTTTCTATGAGTTGTTCGCTTATTTTGATGAATCTATGGGTAGTATCGGGGGGTATGAACCATAGTGAAGTTGGAATACAATAGATATAGTTATAATATGAAATTGTAATAAGTTTGTAACAGTACCTAAGGTAGTGATTTGCTTTATTTACACTAACGGATCTCACAAAGTTTTTGTTAAAGTTTTGTGTGGATGAAGTGTTCGAAGATCGAGGAGCTATCAATATGAGAAGAATAAAGAGGGGCGAGAGCTCAAGCTTGGGGATGCCCAAGGCACCCCAAGTAAATATTTCAAGGATACTCAAGCATCTAAGCTTGGGGATGCCCCGGTTGGCATCCCATCTTTCTTCTTCAATAATTATCGGTATACCTCGGTTTTTGTTTTGTTCACATAATTTGTGTCCTTTGTGTTTTTGTTTTTCCTTTAAGAACTATGCTAGTATGAGATAGCCCTTTATTGATTTATAGAACACTTCATGTGCTTCACTTATATCTTTTAAGTATGATCTTATAGAATTGCTCTTTGTGCTTCACTTAAATCTTTTGAGTATGGTTTTATAGAATGCTTCGTGTGCTTCACTTATATATTTTGAGCTTGGATATTGGTTAGTATATATTAATTGTAGAATGCTCCATGAACTTCACTTATATCTTTTGGAGTATGAATAATACTACAATATAGAGTGGATTTGGAAGAGTGTCAACTTTAGTTAGTAATGATTCCACTATTTCGGAGGAGGTTCCCATTGATTATGAGAACAAAGTTGTTAACTATGATGATTATTGTAATGACATGTATGCTATAAAGAATAATGTTAACCATGAAACTTGTCATCATGATTTTAATTTTCAATTGGATTATGCCTCGCATGATAGTTACTTTGTTGAGTTTGCTCCCACTATTCTGAATGAGAAGAATTTTGCTTATGTGAAGACTAGTAAAATTTGTATGCTTGTAGATCATGAACGGAATGCTTTATGTGCTAGTTATATTGTTTAACTAATTCATGATGCTACTGAAAATTATTATGAGGGAGGAATACATGCTTGTAGGAGTTGCAATAATATCAAGTTTCCTCTCTATGTGCTTAAAGTTCTGAAGTTATACTTGTTTTGCCTTCTTATGCTAGTTGATTCTTGTTCCCATAAATTGTGTGCTCACAAAATCCCTAGGAATAGGAAGTGGGTTAGGTTTAAATGTGCTAGTAATATTCTTCATGATTCTCTCTTTATGTTTCAATTCTTATCTTTTATGTGAGCATCATTGAAATCATCATGCCTAGCTAAAAGGCATTAAAGAAAAGCGCTTGTTGGGAGACAACCCAATATTTACCCTTACTGTTTTTGTATGCTCTCATGATTAAGCTACTCTAGTAATCATGTATTATAGCTTTTGCTTCAATAATGTGCCAAGTAAGACCTTTGGGAAGACTTGGATGAAAGTTAATGTGATCTTGCTGTAAAAGACAGAAACTTTGCGCTCACGAGATTAGCTGTCATTTTTTACAGAAGAGTACGATTGAGTTGATTCTTTTTGCAGAAGATTAATAGACAAATTACTCATGTCCACCAATTTATTTAATAATTTTTGGAGTAGCAGAAGTATGGTTGGTGTTCAGATCATTACAGACTATTCTGTTTCTGACAGATTCTGTTTTCATTGCATAGTTTGCTTGTTTTCTAGTTTCTATGGCTTATATTTCTCAATATAAATTGTAGAAATGATATTGTACAGTAGGCATTGTGTGATAACAATTATGAACCTTGTCTTTGACATTACCAAAGTGAATGGTTTACTCTTTATCATACTAACCTATCTCACGAAGTTCCATTAAGTTTTGTGTGATTGAAGTTTTCAAGCTTTGGGTGAGATATCGATATGAGGAGAATAAGGAGTGGAAAGACACTAAGCTTGGGGATCCACAAGGCACCCCAAGGTAATATTCAAGGAATACTCAAGCACCTAAGCTTGGGGATGCCCCGGAAGGCATCCCCTCTTTCGTCTTCAAAACTATCGGTATACCTTACTCGGAGCTATATTTTTATTCGTCACATGATATGTGTTTTGCTTGGAGCGTATTTTCAATTTTACTTGTTGTTTGAATAAAATCATTGGATCTGAAATCTTGAATGAAAAATAATCCTCCCATGGCTATTTAATTATTTGACTACTCAGTATTTTTCACTTATATCTTTTTGGAGTAGTTTGTCATTTACTCACGTGCTTCACATATATCCTATGAGTAAATGGTTGAATGAATTGAATATCATAAATCTGAATTTATATACGTTTCATATGCTTACAACATGAGGAGTAATGACTTCACACATAATAAGTATAGGTATTAAACTTATTGGAAGTTAGCAAACGTAGAATTGGTCACTTGAACAATTCATGAAAGAATATTGAAGGAAGAGAGATTTCACATATAAATATACTATCTTGGACATCTTTTGTAACTATGAGCACTCGTAAAAATATGACATGCTAAAAAGTTGACGTTGGATAAGGAAGACAACTTAATGGGTTATGTTTCCCTATATTCGAAATGTTATATTGTCTTGGATCATCCAACATGTTGAGCTTGCCTTTCCCCCTCATGCTAGCCAAATTCTTTGCACCAAGTAGAGATACTACTTGTGCTTCCGAATATCCTTAAACCCAGTTTTTCCATGAGAGTCCACCATATCTACCTATGGATTGAGTAAGATCCTTCAAGTAAGTTGTCATTGTTGCAAGTAATAAAAATTGCTCTCTAAATATGTATGATCTATTAGTGTGGAGAAAATAAGCTTTATACGATCTTGTCATGTGGAAGGAATAAAAGCGATGGACTGCATAATAAAGGTCCATATCACAAGTGGCAATATAAAGTGACATTCTTTTGCACTAAGATTTCATGCATCCAACCATAAAAACACATGACAACCTCTGCTTCCCTCTGCAAAGGGCCTATCTTTCACTTTTATCTTCTAACCTTATACAAGAGTCTTGGTGATCATCACCTTTCCCTTTTTACACTTTTTCCTTTGGCAAGCACTTTGTTGTAGTGATCCGGATATATATATCACTTGGATGTAGGTTTTCATAAATTATTATTGTTGACATTACCCTTGAGGTAAAAAGTTGGGAGGCGAAACTATAAGCCCCTATCTTTCTCTATGTCCGATTAAAACTTTGAACCCATAAATATCACGTGAGTGTTAGCAATTGTGAAAGATTAAATGACAGTTGAGTATGTGGAGTTTGCTGAACCAAAGCTCTTACATAGACCCTTCCCAAAAATAAGATGAATTGCAATTGTTTGATGACTAAGAGCACGGTTTGTTAGTTCTCAAGAAAGTTTATGATCTATACTTTAACATGTGAATAGCTTGTTACTTGATCATGAGAAGTTTTATGAGTTGAGCTACTGTTATGATATATAATGATGCTAGAAAAAGTGATTGGAACTATCATTGATCAAATTTATGCACTTGCTAGCATTCACACTTCATAAATTATTTCTTTTATCATTTACCTCCTCGAGGACGAGCATGAATTAAGCTTGGGGATGCTGATACGTCTCCAACGTATCTATAACTTATGAAGTATTCATGCCATGTTTAGAATAGTTTTATATGATTTTGGTATGATTTGATTAGAACTAACCCGGACTGACATTGTTTTCAGCAGAACTACCGTGGTGTTGTTTTTGTGCAGAAATAAAAGTTCTCGGAATGCGATGAAAATCAACGGAGAATTTTTCTGGAAAATATAAAAAATACTGGAACAAAAATCTACCGTAGAGGAGTCCCTTGAGCCCCACGAGGGTGGGGGGCGCGCCCACCCCCCTAGGCGCGCCCATGTGCCTCGTGGACTACCCGTGGGCCCCCCTGACTTGTTCTTGACGCCAACCTCTCCTATAAATACCCAAACCTCCAGAAATTAACCTAGATCGGAAGTTCCGCTGCCGCAAGCCTCTGTAGCCACAAGAAATCAATCTAGGCCCTCTTTGGCACCCTACCGGAGGGGGCCATCATCACCGGAGGGCGTGGAGGAGGATCCCGGAGGGGCCATCATCACCATGAAGGCCAAGGACCAGAGGGGGAACCTCTCCCCATCCAGGGGAGAGGCCATGGAGGAGGAAGCACAAGGGGGAGAACCTCTCCTCCTCTCTTTTGGTGGCGCCGGAGTGCCATCGGGAGGGGAATCATCGCCGCGGTGATCGTCTTCATCAACATCACCATCATCATCACCATCCTCATCTCTTTTACATGGTCCACTCTCCCGCACCCCGCTGTAATCCCTACTTGAACATGGTGCTTTATGCCACATATTATGATCCAATGATGTGTTGCCATCCTATGATGTTTTGAGTAGATATCCTTTGTCTTTGGGTTGATTGATGATCTAGATTGGTATGAGTTGTATGTTTTATTTTGGTGTTGTCCTATTGTGCCCTCCGTGTCGCGCAAGCGTGAGGAATTCCCGTTGTAGGGTGTTGCAATACGTTCATGATTCTCTTATAGTGGGTTGCTTGAGTGACAGAAGCATAAACCCGAGTAAGGGGGTTGTTGCGTATGGGATAAAGGGGACTTGATGCTTTAATGCTATGGTTGGGTTTTACCTTAATGATCTTTAGTAGTTGCGGATGCTTGCTAGAGTTCCAATCATAAGTGCATATGATCCAAGAAGAGAAAGTATGTTAGCTTATGCCTCTCCCTCATATGAAATTGCAATGACGACTATCGGTCTTGTTAACAATTGCCTAGGACAATTCTGCACACCGACCCAGCATTATTCCACACTCACTATTTATAATATTTAGTAATATATTCTAACTTTATGATAACAGCACCTGCTTTCATATTTTAGCTCTCCGATACCATGCAAAGTTATCCTCTTCATACCCACAACGTAGTTTTATTTCTCATTTCTAGTTGGAAGCAAACGTTCGATGTACGTAGAGTCGTATCAGTGGCAGATAGGACTTGAGAGAATATTGATCTTGCATGTAGCTCCTTGTGGGTTCAACACTCCATACTTATCACTTCCACCTTTGGGAATTGCTACGATGATTCCCTGCACTTGGGGATTATCACCCATGGCTGTGTACATCAGTTTTCTTCAGAGGTACTTAGATGAACTAGCCGGCATCAAGCTTCATTCCCAGTGTGATCCAGTTTTTTTTAACCGGGCATAACCCATTTCCATTACTCATCATAACGGAAGTACATCAGTTCCAATAAGGTATCAAAGGAAATTGGAAAAGGGGAGAGCGAGTTCAATGCATCCTTGGGAAACCCACTGCTGGCACTCGTCATCGAGCAGCTAACCATGGGGTAAAAACCCAAGGACACCATAGAACTACCAACCTAACAGGGAACAATTTTAACATCCGCACCTAGAAATAAAACCAAAAAGGCTCACACATGAGCAGAGAGAACAAGCTCACGTAGGAGCAGCATAGCAGTAATTCAACCCAGGGACCAAACTATTTCTACGACCTTTGATCGAGGCCAGAGAAGCAGACGCCTCCATCAGTCTTCCATCACCCCACCTGGTGCCATGCAAATCCTCATCATCGTCGAGGCGTTGGTCCTCAGCATCTTGGCTCCACGTTCCATCGCTTCTCGATCAACTCCGCTCATCAACCCTGCCCAGTAAGTGATATCCACAAGCTGACAACACAATATCAAAAGGAGTTCTCAATTTTGTCTTTTCAAAGGTAGTTTGGTTGCGGCTGTTCCAGATTGCCCAACACATGACTGGCAGCCCAAATGTGTAGAATTTTGCCCCATCAGGAAGGAAAACGCAGTACCAATAAAAGTATTGCCAAATGTTGTTCGGGCATAACTCAGTACCCAAAACACATCCCACCATCCTCCAAATTACCCGAGCTACAGGACAAGTAAAAACAAATGTTGAGATGTCTCCCTCTCTCTACAGAACGAGCATTTTGGGTTGCCTGCCCATTTCTGCCTATTCATGACATCCCTTGTTAGGACCGCGTCCTGGAAGAGTTGCCACAAGAAGATTTGAATTTTTAGGGGAATTTTTGCCTTCTAGATCCATTTGTAATTGCACCTAGCTAAATTCCGCTCCAAATGCTCATAAACCGATTTGGTAGTGAATTTTTTTCTTTTTACCCAAGTTCCAGATTACTTGGTCAAGATCCTCCGAACTAGGCCACAAAGCAACAATAGCTCGAAGCTCCTCCCACTGCTCTGTCAAAGGAGCATGGAGTCATCTTAGAAAGAAGTCATCACTTCTACGTCTTGAGCTTGCGTTGGTTTTCCCCGAAGAGGAAGGGATGATGCAGCAGAGTAGCATAAGTATTTCCCTCAGTTTTTGAAAACCAAGGTATCAATCCAGTAGGAGCCCATGCTCAAGTCCCTCGTACCTGCACAAAGCGATAGCTACTCGCAACCAACGCGATTAGGGGTTGTCAATCCCTTCACAGTCACTTACGCGAGTGAGATCTGATAGATATAATATTTTTGGTATTTTTGGTATAAAGATGCAAAGTAAAAAGTAAAACCAAAGCAAGATTAAAGTGATGGAGATTGATATGATGAGAATAGACCCGGGGGCCATAGGTTTCACTAGTGGCTTCTCTCAAGAGCATAAGTATTCTACGGTGGGTGAACAAATTACTGTTGAGCAATTGACAGAATTGAGCATAGTTATGAGAATATCTAGGCATGATCATGTATATAGGCATCACGTCCATGACAAGTAGATCGAAACGATTCTGCATCTACTACTATTACTCCACTCATCGACCGCTATCCAGCATGCATCTAGAGTATTAAGTTAAAAATAGAGTAATGCCTTAAGCAAGATGACATGATGTAGAGAGATAAATTCATGCAATATGAAATAAACCCCATCTTGTTATCCTCGATGGCAACGGTACAATACGTGCCTTGCTGCCCCTTCTGTCACTGGGTAAGGCCACCGCAAGATCGAACCCAAAGCTAAGCACTTCTCCCATGGCAAGAACTACCAATCTAGTTGGCCAAACCAAACGGATAATTCGAAGAGACTTGCAAAGATAACCAATCATACATAAAAGAATTCAGAGAGGATTCAAATATTATTCATAGATAGACTTGATCATAAACCCACAATTCATCGGTCTCAACAAACACACCGCAAAAAGAAGATTACATCGAATAGATCTCCACAAGAGAGGGGGAGAACTTTGTATTGAGATTCAAAGAGAGAGAAGAAGCCATCTAGCTACTAACTATGGACCCGAAGGTATGAGGTAAACTACTCACACTTCATCAGAGGGGCTAGGATGATGTAGAAGCCCTCCGTGATGACGGCCCTCTTCCGGCAGAGCTCCGAAACAGGCCCCAAGATGGGATCTCGTGGATACAGAAAGTTGCGGCGGTGGAATTAGGTTTTTGGCTCCTGTTCTGATCGTTTGGGGGTACGTGTGTATATATAGGAGGAAGAAGTACGCCGGAGGAGCAATGAGGGGCCCACGAGGCAGGGGGCGTGCCCCCCACCCTCGTGACCGCCTCTTTTGTTCCTTGGAGCAGGGTCCAAGTCTCCTAGATCACGTTCGGTGAGAAAATCACGTTCCCGAAGATTTTATTCTGTTTGGACTCCGTTTGATATTCCGTTTATCTGAAACACTGAATAGGCAAAAAAACAGCAATTCTGGGTTGGGCCTCCGGTTAATAGGTTAGTCCCAAAAATAATATAAAAGTGGAAAATAAAGCCCAATATAGTCCAAAACAGTAGATAATATAGCATGGAGCAATCAAAAATTATAGATACGTTGGAGACGTATCAGGCATCCCCAAGCTTAATTCCTGCTCGTCCTCGAGTGGGTAAATGATAAAAAAAGAATTTTTGATGCAGAGTGCTACTTGGCATAATTTCAATGTAAATCTGCTTAATTGTGGTATGAATATTCAGATTAGAAAGATTCAAGACAAAAGTTTATATTGACATAAAAATAATAATACTTCAAGCATACTAATAAAGCAATTATATCTTCTCAAAATAACATGGCCAAAGAAAGTTATCCCTACAAAATCATATAGTCTGGCTATGCTGCATCTTCACCACACAAAGTATTCAAATCATGCACAACCCCGATGACAAGCCAAGCAATTGTTTCATACTCTAACTTTTTCAAAACTTTTTCAATCTTCACGCAATACATGAGTGTTAGCCATGGATATAGCACTATAGGTGGAATAGAATGGTGGTTGTGGAGAAGACAAAAAGGAGGGGAAGATAGTCCCACATCAACTAGGCGTATCAACGGGCTATGGAGATGCCCATCAATAGATATCAATGTGAGTGAGTAGGGATTGCCATGCAATAGATGCACTAGAGCTATAAATGTATGAAAGCTCAACGAAAGAAACTAGTGGGTGTGCATCCAACTTGCTTGCTCACGAAGACCTAGGGTAATTTGAGGAAGCCCATTATTGGAATATACAAGCCAAGTTCTATGATGTAAAATTCCCACTAGTATACGGAAGTGACAACATATGAGACTCTCTATATGAAGAACATGGTGCTACTTTGAAGCACAATATATGAGACTCGCTATATCACGATGCTACTTTGAAGCACAAGTGTGGTAAAAGGATAGTAGCATTGCCCCTTTTTATTTATTCTCCTTTTTTTGGGCCTTCTTTTTTTTCTTTGGCCTTTCTCTTTTTTCTATTGGGACAATGCTCTATTGAATGATTATCATCACACTTTTATTTATTTACAACTCAATGATTACAACTCGATTCAAAAACAAAGTATGACTCTATATGGATGCCTCCAGCGGTATACCGGGATATGCAATGAATCAAGAGTGACAAGTATGAAGAAATTATGAACGGCGGCTTTGCCACAAATACTATGTCAACTACATGATCATACTAAGCAATATGACAATGATGAATGTGTCATGATGAACTAGGTGGTGGAAAGTTGCATGGCAAATATATCTCGGAATGGCTATGGAAATGCTATAATAGGTAGGTATGGTAGCTGTTTTGAGGAAGGCATATGGTAGGTGTATGTGAAGGAAATATGCCCTAGAGGCAATAATAAAGTTATTACTTTATTTCCTTATATCATGGTAAAATGTTTATTATTCATGCTAGAATTGTATTATCCGGAAACATAATACTTGTGTGAATACATAGACAAACTAAAACGTCACTAGTGTGCCTCTACTTGACTAGCTCGTTAATCAAAGATGGTTATGTTTCCTAACCATAGACATGTGTTGTCATTTGATTAACGGGATCACATCATTAGGAGAATGATGTGATTGACATGACCCATTCCATTAGCTTAGCACCCGATCGTTTAGTATGTTGCTATTGCTTTCTTCATGACTTATACATGTTCCTATGACTATGAGATTATGCAACTCCCGTTTGCCGGAGGAACACTTTGTGTGCTACCAAACGTCACAACGTAACTGGGTGATTATAAAGGAGCTCTACAGGTGTCTCCAAAGGTACATGTTGGGTTGGCATATTTCGAGATTAGGATTTGTCACTCCGGTTGTCGGAGAGGTATCTCTGGGCCCTCTCGGTAATGCACATCACATAAGCCTTGCAAGCATTGCAACTAATGAGTTAGTTGCGAGATGATGTATTACGAAACGAGTAAAGAGACTTGCAGGTAACGAGAACTAGGTATTGAGATACCGACGATCGAATCTCGGGCAAGTAACATACCGTTGACAAAGGGAACAAAGTATGTTGTTATGCGGTCTGACCGATAAAAGATCTGCGTAGAATATGTGGGGGCCAATATGAGCATCCAGGTTCCGCTATTGGTTATTGACCGGAGACATGTCTCGGTCATGTCTACATTGTTCTCAAAACCCATAGGGTCCGCACGCTTAACGTTACGATGACAGTTTCATTATGAGTTTATATATTTTGATGTACCGAAGTTTGTTCGAGTCCCGGATGTGATCACGGACATAACGAGGAGCCTCAAAATGGTCGAGACATAAAGATTGATATATTGGAAGCCTATGTTTGGACATCGGAAGTGTTCCGGGTGAAATCGGCATTTTACCGGAGTACCGGGAGGTTACCGGAACCCCCCGATAACCTAATGGGCCTTAATGGGCCTAGTGGAGGAAGAGGAGAGGAGGCCTAGGGGCTGCCGCGTGCCCCTCCCCCCCCCCCCAAGTCCGAATTGGACGAGGGGGGCG
>NC_057797.1:587650217-587665202 GCF_018294505.1 Triticum aestivum | reverse complement strand
TTATATACGGGGGCAGGGGGCACCCCTAGACACACAAGTTGATCTCCAAGATCGTTCTCTTAGCCGTGTGCGGTGCCCCCTTCCACCATAGTCCTCGATAATATTGTAGTGGTGCTTAGGCGAAGCCCTGCGACAGTAGAACATCAAGATCGTCACCACACCGTCGTGCTGACGGGACTCTTCCCCGACACTTTGCTGGATCGGAGTCCAGGGATCGTCATCGAGCTGAACGTGTGCTAGAACTCGGAGGTGCCGTAGTTTCGGTGTTTGATCGATCGGACTGTGAAGATGTACGACTACATCAACCGCGTTATCATAACGCTTCCACTGTCGGTCTATGAGGGTACGTAGATTACACTCTCCCCTCTCGTTGCTATGCTGATCTTGCGTGTGCGTAGGAAATTTTTTGAAATTACTACGTTCCCCAATAGTGGCATCCGAGCCTAGGTTTTATGTGTTGATGTTATATGCACGAGTAGAACTCAAGCGAGTTGTGGGCGATATAAGTCATACTGCTTACCAGCATGTCATACTTTGGTTCAGCGGTATTGTTGGATGAAGCGGCCCGGACCAACATTACGCGTACGCTTACGCGAGACTGGTTCTACCGATGTGCTTTGCACATAGGTGGCTGGCAGGTGTCAGTTTCTCCAACTTTAGTTGAACCGAGTATGGCTACGCCCGGTCCTTGCGAAGGTTACAACAGCACCAACTTGACAAACTATCGTTGTGGTTTTGATGCGTAGGTAGGATTGGTTCTTGCTTAAGCCCGTAGAAGCCACGTAAAACTTGCAACAACAAAGTAGAGGACGTCTAACTTGTTTTTGCAGGGTATGTTGTGATGTGACATGGTCAAGACATGATGCTAAATTTTATTGTATGAGATGATCATGTTTTGTAACCAAGTTAACGGCAACTGGCAGGAACCATATGGTTGTCGCTTTATTGTATGCAATGCAATTGCGCTGTAATGCTTTACTTTATCACTAAGCGGTAGCGATAGTCGTGGAAGCATAAGATTGGCGAGACGACAACGATGCTACGATGATGATCAAGTTGTCGCGCCGGTGACGATGGTGATCATGACGGTGCTCCGAAGATGGAGATCACAAGCACAAGATGATGATGGCCATATCATATCACTTATATTGATTGCATGTGATGTTTATCTTTTATGCATCTTATCTTGCTTTGATTGACGGTAGCATTTTAAGATGATCTCTCGCTAATTATCAAGAAGTGTTCTCCCTGAGTATGCACCGTTGCGAAAGTTCTTCGTGCTGAGACACCACGTGATGATCGGATGTGATAGGCTCTATGTTCAAATACAACGGGTGCAAAACAGTTGCACATGCGGAATACTCAGGTTATACTTGACGAGCCAAGCATATACAGATATGGCCTCGGAACACAGAGACCAAAAGGTCGAGTGTGAATCATATAGTAGATATGATCAACATAGTGATGTTCACCAATGAAACTACTCCATCTCACGTGATGATCAGACATGGTTTAGTTGATTTGGATCACGTGATCACTTAGAGGATTAGAGGGATGTCTATCTAAGTGGGAGTTCTTTAGTAATATGATTAATTGAACTTAAATTTATCATGAACTTAGTACCTGATAGTATCTTTCTTGTTTATGTTTGATTGTAGATAGATGGCCCGTGCTGTTGTTCCGTTGAATTTTAACGCGTTCCTTGAGAAAGCAAAGTTGAAAGATGATGGTAGCAATTACACGGACTGGGTCCGTAACTTGAGGATTATCCTCATTGCTGCACAGAAGAATTACGTCCTGGAAGCACCGCTGGGTGCCAGGCCTGCTGCTGGAGCAACACCAGATGTTATGAACGTCTGGCAGAGCAAAGCTGCTGACTACTCGATAGTTCAGTGTGCCATGCTTTACGGCTTAGAATCGGGACTTCAACGACGTTTTGAACGTCATGGAGCATATGAGATGTTCCAGGAGTTGAAGTTAATATTTCAAGCAAATGCCCGGATTGAGAGATATGAAGTCTCCAATAAGTTCTATAGCTGCAAGATGGAGGAGAACAATTCTGTCAGTGAGCATATACTCAAAATGTTTGGGTATAATAATCACTTGATTCAATTGGGAGTTAATCTTCCAGATGATTGCGTCATTGACAGAATTCTCCAATCACTTCCACCAAGCTACAAGTGCTTCGTGATGAACTATAATATGCAAGGGATGAATAAGACTATTCCCGAGCTCTTCGCAATGCTGAAAGCTGCGGAGGTAGAAATCAAGAAGGAGCATCAAGTGTTTATGGTCAACAAGACCACTAGTTTCAAGAAAAAGGGCAAAGGGAAGAAGAAGGGGAACTTCAAAAAGAACATCAAACAAGTTGCTACTCAGGAGAAGAAACTCAAATCTAGACCTAATCCTGAAACTAAGTGCTTCTACTGCCAGCAGACTGGTCACTGGAAGCGGAACTGCCCCAAGTATTTGGCGGATAAGAAGGATGGCAAGGTGAACAAAGGTATATACGATATACATGTTATTGATGTGTACCTTACTAATGCTCGCAGTAGCACCTGGGTATTTGATACTAGTTCTATTGCTAATATTTGCAACTCAGAACAGGGACTACGGATTAAGCGAAGATTGGCTAAGGACGAGGTGACGATGCGCGTGGGAAATGGTTCCAAAGTCGATGTGATCATGGTCGGCACGCTACCTCTACATCTACCTTCGGGATTAGTATTAGACCTAAATAATTGTTATTTGGTGCCAGCGTTGAGCATGAACATTATATCTGGATCTTGTTTGATGCGAGACGGTTATTCATTTAAATCAGAGAATAATGGTTGTTCTATTTATATGAGTAATATCTTTTATGGTCATGCACCCTTGAAGAGTGGTCTATTCTTATTAAATCTCGATAGTAGTGACACACATATTCATAATGTTGAAGCCAAAAGATGCAGAGTTGATAATGATAGTGCAACTTATTTGTGGCACTGCCATTTAGGTCATATCGGTGTAAAGCGCATGAAGAAACTCCATACTGATGGACTTTTGGAACCACTTGATTATGAAGCACTTGGTACTTGTGAACCGTGCCTTATGGGCAAGATGACAAAAGCACTGTTCTCCGGTACTATGGAGAGAGCAACAGATTTGTTGGAAATCATACATACAGATGTATGTGGTCCGATGAATGTTGAGGCTCGTGGTGGATATCGTTATTTTCTCACCTTCACAGATGACTTAAGCAGATATGGGTATATCTACTTAATGAAACATAAGTCTGAAACATTTGAAAAGTTCAAAGAATTTTAGAGTGAAGTTGAAAATCATCGTAACAAGAAAATAAAATTCCTACGATCTGATCGTGGAGGAGAATATTTGAGTTACGAGTTTGGTGTACATTTGAAACAATGCGGAATAGTTTCGCAACTCACGCCACCCGGAACACCACAGCGTAATGGTGTGTCCGAACGTCGTAATCGTACTTTACTAGATATGGTGCGATCTATGATGTCTCTTACTGATTTACCGCTATCATTTTGGGGTTATGCTTTAGAGATGGCCGCTGAGGGAGTCCTGGATTAGGGGGTGTTCGGGTAGCCGGACTCCTGGACTATGAAGATACAAGATTGAAGACTTCGTCCCGTGTTCGGATGGGACTTTCCTTGGCATGGAAGGCAAGCTTGGCGATGCGTATATTAAAGATCTCCTACCATTGTAACCGACTCTGTGTAACCCTAACCCTATCCACTGTCTATATAAACCGGAGGGTTGTAGTCTGTAGGCAATCAACTCCATACACAACAATCATACCATAGGCTAGCTTCTAGGGTTTAGCCTCCTTGATCTCATGGTAGATCTACTCTTGTACTACCCATATCATCAATATTAATCAAGCAGGAGTAGGGTTTTACCTCCATCGAGAGGGCCCGAACCTGGGTATAAAACATTGTGTCCCTTGTCTCCTGTTACCATCCGGCCTTGACGCATAGTTCGGGACCCCCTACCCGAGATCCGCCGGTTTGGACACCGACATTGGTGCTTTCATTGAGAGTTCCTCTGTGTCGTCGCCTTTAGGCCCGATGGCTCCTTTAATCAACAACGATGCGGTCCAGGGTGAGACTTTGCTCCTCGGACAGATCTTCGTCTTCGGCGGCTTCGCTCTGCGGGCCAATTCGCTCGGCCACCTGGAGCAGATCGAAAGCTACGCCCCTGGCCATCAAGTCAGGTTTGGAAGCTTAAACTACACGGCTGACATCCGCGGAGACTTGATCTTCGATGGGCTCGAGCCACGGCCAAGCGCGCCGCACTATCTCGAGGGGCATGATCTAGCTCTGCCCCCGGACAGTGTCCTGGAGGCCGCACACGCATCGGTTCCGACACCTAACTCGGAGCCTATTGCGCCAATCGAGAATGAGCGGTTGGACGTCACCTTGGGGGCTGCGATCCCGAAAGCGATCGAGCCGAACGCTAGCCCCGCACTCTGCACGACCCGTGACTCTGAGGATCCGGACTCCTCCCCGGACTCCGAAACCCCCGCGCCCCTGCCAATCGAATCCAATTGGGCACCGATAATGGAGTTCACCGCCGCAGACATCTTTCAGCACTCACCTTGTTGCGATATCCTGAACTCTCTCAAGTCTCTCTCCTTATTAGGAGAGCCCTGGCCGAATTACGGTCAGAGAGGATGGGATACAGACGATGAAGAAATTCAAAGCCCACCCACCACCCACTTGGTAGCCACTGTCGACAATTTAAACGACGTGCTCAACTTCGACTCCGGAGACATCGACAGCATGGATGACGATGCAGGAGATACCGACGAACCAACGCCCATAGGGCATTGGACAGCCACCTCATCTCACGATGTGTACATGGTGGATACCCCTAAAGGAAGCGACAACGAGGAAAAAGGGGATGGGACGGGAGATCGACCCCCCGAAAAGCAATCAAAGCGTCGGCGTAAATGCCGACCCATGCCCCGCCTCGACAAAAACCCAGCCATAGAGCAGGACGAGCCGGTAAACGATGAGCAGGCCTTAGAGCAACCGTCCGAACAGGGCAACACGGATAGAGAAACCGAACATCCCTCCTTCGGTGAAAATGGCATTCCGGACGACCTCACGCCGAATAAACCTATGGAGCAGAAGAATCTCCACGAGAGGCTCGTTGCAACTGCATGCAGCCTAAAAAAGCAGAAGCGGAAGCTAAAAACAGCGGAAGATGCACTCCGGATTAGATGGAGCAAAGTAATCAATACCACAGATAAGTACGGCGACAGTTGCCACACTAAAAGCTATCCGAAAAGAAAGCTACTGCCTGAATTCGATGAAGAGGCCCTAGAGCCCTCGCATTCAAAAAATGAAAAAGCCACACGGTCGGATAGACGACCCCATAAAGCGGCAAGCGGCGCCGCACCTAAATCGGCATGCGACCCACTTAAGGATTCGCATCATGGCCCAGTCAGGTCCATTTATGGGCCAAGAAAGCAAGCTCTCGTAAGCAACGCTATGAAGCCATCATCAGAATCTGGCACACCCAAATACAGGGGCGCCGCACACCCCCTTTTCACCGATGAGGTCCTGGACTATGAATTCCTAGAAGGATTCAAACCCGTAAACATAGAGGCATATGATGGAACAACAGACCCTGGAGTTTGGATCGAGGATTATATCCTCCACATACACATGGCTAGAGGAGATGATCTCCACGCCATAAAATATCTATCCCTTAAGCTTAAAGGGCCAGCCTGGCATTGGCTTAAAAGCCTTCCCGAAAACACAATTGGAAGCTGGGAAGAGCTCAAGGATGCTTTCCGAGCAAACTTTCAAGGGACCTATGTCCGCCCTCCGGATGCAGACGATCTTAGTCACATAACTCAGCAACCCGGAGAATCAGCTCGGCAGTTCTGGAATAGATTCCTCACTAAGAAGAATCAGATAGTCGACTGTCCGGACGCCGAAGCCTTAGCAGCTTTCAGGCATAACGTCCGAGACGAATGGCTCGCCAGACACCTCGGCCAAGAAAAGCCAAGAACAATGGCCGCACTAACAAGCCTCATGACCCGCTTTTGTGCAAGGGAGGACAGCTGGTTGGCAAGGTGCAGCCCCAGCGACCCAAGTACATCCGAAACTAGGAATGGAAACGGAAAACCGCAACGCAACAAGGACCGTTGCTAGACTAAGGACAAAAGTACGAAGAGCACGGCAGTCAATGACGGATTCAAAGGCTCACGACAAAATCAGGAAAAATCGCCCCCCCGGATAGCAGGGACGATCCATCCAACCTAAATAAAATCCTGGACAGGATATGTCAGATACACAGTACTCCCGGGGAGCCTGCTAACCATACCCACAGAGACTGTTGGGTTTTCAAACAATCCGGCAGACTCAATGCCGAACACAAGGGGCTCGACACACCAAGCGAAGACGAGGACGAACCCCAAAAGCAGAGCACCAGGAAACAAAAGAACTTCCCACAAGAAGTAAAAACAGTGAACTCACTTCACATAACAAAACGTGCGGCGCCCGTAAAGGTACGCACCACACGACCCATCCCCAAAGGGTCCGGGCACTGGTTGTCAAAACTGATCATCTTCGATCAGCTAGATTATTCTAGGAATATCAGGAATGTAGGCTGGACTGCCTTGATACTCGATCCAATAATTGGCGGACTCCAGTTTTCAAATGTCCTTATGGATGGCGGCAGTGGACTAAACCTGATATATCAGGATACAATCCAGCACATGGGGATAAACCCAGCAAGAATCCGCCGCAGCAAAACCTCCTTTCAAGGGGTAATACCTGGTCCGGACACCCATTGTATGGGTTTTCTCCGGCTCGAAGTCATATTCGGCTCTGCCGATAACCTCCACCGCGAAAAGCTAACCTTCCATATCGTCCCGTTCTCAAGTCGCTATCAAGCACTACTGGGACGCGAAGCTTTCGCTCGCTTTAACGCAATACCGCATTATGCATCTCTTACGCTTAAGATGCCCGGTCCACGAGACATCATCTCTTTGACGGGGAAGCACTAAAGTGCACCTCCCCAAGCGGAGGACTGTGCGGCCGCTTTGACAGCCCCACAACAAAATGGCCTCACCGGCCAAAAAACTTTGAAATAGGTCATTCAAGACCACGAACTCGGATAGACGAGTTCGGTGCAAAATCATCATTGATGCAGGCCTAGAAGCCATATACCCCCGCACTAGGGGCTCCACGCATATACAATAAGAGACAATAAAGCTCAATCTTATATATCTTACTTTATACTTTGCGTATTTTAAACTTTTTCGGCACGACCCGTTTTCAACTCAGTTCCTCTCTTTTACAGATGAACATCGTGCGGTGCCCGTCCAGGATATGGCACAACGGAGACACAGGCGCAGACGTGCAGTAGGGACCCGTCCTAAAGGATTATTTTTAGATTAAGACCCTGCGTAAACCTTTTTTACTGTCTCTTGTTGCTACGCATCCCCTGGTTTTTTTCTTTCTGATATAACCAAGGAGGAGGCTGGCATCTTGGCATGTGGCCACGTCAGAATTTTTTCACGTACCTGCACACTAGGGGCTTTTTTAATAAGAGTGTTGTTTCGCCCGCACTCATAAAGACCGAACACCTTAGGGAGTGTTCGGCGTCGCGAGTTTAGGCATTATATGTATCAGCTCCGAATCATGTCTTTGGTCAAATGTTGGGTTGCCCGGCTCCTGAGTTCGGCTACCTTACGTTCCGCTCTATCGGCTAAGGAAGCACCAGGAGAACTACTGCGATTGTGCCCCGGTTCGGCCGGGCGAGCACCTGAGTAGAGAAAGCCGAAAACTGACTGTCATGATGTAGCGTGAGACTGGTCAGCCACTCGATGACCTATTGGAATCTATCGGATTCCTCCGCTTTAACGAAGGGCTGCTTCCCGGTCAGGCACATACGCGCCCTGAACTCAGACGAGCGCAGTTGCCACCAAGGAGCTACCTAAATAGTCTCACTGTCAAACTCCTATGGCTAAGTGAAAGTGTTAAAGCATTATAGTCCGGTTGCCTGGCCCGCTGCGCTATCACCTCCTTTGTAGGACCAAGACGTTGGGTTAAGTGTGAAAATGCGTCTTCTGCGAGCACCCCCGCACTATGTGCGTGGGGGCTGAAGCCAACGACTGCCATCTTTCAGATTCTATAGATATATATATCTTAAAACGGCCGCACAGGAGGTTTTCCCAATACTTGGAGGCACAAGTATAAAAAAGGCCACTATAGTTTATCAAAATATTACTTTATAATTACATATGCTATCATAACATAGCATCTTTCAGGCACTGCGTCTCTATTACACGAGCGCCTTCAAGAACTTCCTGAAAATAGTGCTCGGAGGGTACTCGGCTTTTGTCCGAATCTCGGGACGCAACAACGGTGGTCTCCGTCTCTGCCCAGTATGTCTTAACACGGGCAAGAGCCATCCTAGCGCCCTCTATGCATGCTGACCTCTTCATTGCATTTATACGCGGCACCGCGTCAAGGAATTGCTGCACCAAGCTGAAATAACTCTTCGGCTCCGATCTCCCCGGCCACAGGTGACCCATGGCGTACTTCATGGCAAGTCCAGACAACCTATTCAGTTCGGCCCATTGAGCCAAACGATCATCCACTGCCAGTGGACGCTCTGGATTGTGAAACTGCGACCAGAAAAGCTTTTCCACTTCGCGATCTTTCTGATCTCGAAAGTGTTCGGTCGCATCAGCAGCACTTGCTGCCAAGTCCAGATAGGTATCCTCCACACTCCACATCCGGTCCAACAGAGCAAACTTCGAATCACAAAACTTCCTCCGCAGCATAAAGGGCTTTCCAGCCGCAATCTGTTCGGCCTGACGCAGCTCCTCCTTCGCAGCTCTCATCGCAGAGCGAGCGTCCTTGGCATCGGCAACGGCCTTCTCTAAGTCTGTCTGTCTCGCCCGGTCTTCTTTCTCAAGAAGTTTGCAACGGTCTACAACACTCTTTAACTTCTCGGCCATCTCGGCCATCTCTTCTTTGCTTCGGCAGTGAGCAGCCTGTTCGGCTCTCAGCTCTTCAAGGGCCTTCTCGCAGCCACATCGCTTTTTCTGGCTTGCTCCTTAGCTCGGGCAAGTTCTGCCCTAAGATTCTCCATGGCGGCCGTACCATCTACGTCAAGCACACACATTGTAAGACACTGGCATGAAGCTCCTCTTACCTGACGCCGCCCGAAGAATTACATACCTTGAGCCTCATCAAGCCGCTTGTTGACAAGCGCAATGTCGGCATCTGCCACGTCCAGTTGCCGCTTTAGTTCGGCCACATCATCAGTTCAGCTTGATTCCGGACACCTCGCCACCTACATTCAAAGGCGACATCTTAGACCTGGGATTATGATCCTCTGCGTGCCGTCATTTCTTCACAACATGCAGAGTCTCAAGGGCTACTATCTACACAGGGTGCATCTTACTTATGCGCAACTGACAAAAGTGTACATTATCTAACGTACCTCAAAACCCGTCAGTAAACTTTTGATGGCCTCATGCAATCCGCTTTCTGCAGATGAAATCCTTTCAATCACCATGCCCATCAATGCACGGTGCTCCTTTGAGATAGAAGCTCGCCCCAGCAGAATCTTTAGCTCCTCCGGCCGAGCACCAGACGGTGTCGGACTTGTCCTATGGCCTCTTTTGAAGGTCGGACGCGGAGAGCCTTGGGGGCCACATAGCTATCTTCCGCCCCTGCCGGATTCAGAGAAACCCTCCGCGATGACACCTCAGGGTCGCCCGCCTCGCTAGGCGGTACGGCAGGGGGAGGCGTCCCGCTCTCCATCATCTCCGGAAGAAGATCCCCCGAAGACGAGCTCTGCTGAGAAGGGCCGAGGTCCGAGCTACAAGGTAAAATTTCGGTTAATCTTCTCAGATATAAATCAAGGATTTCTCTCATCCCTCAAAAGGAAAACCTCTCTCTACTTACGGCTCGCTGGAGGGCTGATCCCTTTGAGGGCGTAGTTCGACCGAGGAACTCCCCGGCGTCGGACCCTCTGACGAGGATTTTCTCCCCCGCTTCGAGGCCATGGTCTCCGGGTCGTCAGAGGCGGCCCTCTTCTTCCCCTTGGGAGAGGAATTGTCGGTTCCTCCCTTCGGAGCAGCCTCCTTCGAGGAGGCCATAGTTCCCTTGTCCTTCCCCTTACTTCCCTCCAAAGGCATTATCTTCAACATCCTGACAAGCACGGGATCCGGCTTGGTTTCGGGAAGGGGAGCCGGACACCTGATCAGCTTTGCCTTCGCTATCCACTCCTGTTTAAAAGGACAGCTCTTTTAGGGGCAAGTTTATGATGATTATATGGATAGTAGGTCCGGGCACAAGGTTACTTACTTGGGTATCCGGGCGATTGCAGCTTAGGCATGCGTCCTCGGTCAAATCCGGACACATCATTTGTGATCCGAAGAACAGTTTATACATCTCCACGGGCGTTGCGCCCATAAAATGCTAGAGAGCTCGTGGTCCCTCCGGATTAAACTCCCACAGACGAAGGGAGCGACGTTTGCCGGGCAGTGTTCGGTGAATCAGCATGACCTGCGTCACCTTGACCAGGTTGAGGTCTCTTTCTAAGAGATCCCTGATGCGGCCCTGCAACAAGGGCACGTCTTTGGATAACCCCCAATCTAATCCTTTGTTGACCCATGACGCTAGCCGTGATGGGGGACCCGAGCGAAAGGCAGGAGGCGCCTCCCACTTGGCGCTCCTGGGAGCGGTGATATAGAACCATTCTCATTGCCACAAGCCGAGCTCCTCTTGAAAGGAGCCCTCGGGCCATGGAGCATCAGCATTCTTACTTATGACAGCGCCTCCGCACTCTGCGTGCCGTCCCTCGATCATCTTCGGCTCCACTCCAAAAGTCTTGAGCCATAATCCGAAGTGAGGAGTAACACGGAGGAACGCTTCGCACACAACGATGAATGAGGAAATGTGGAGGATGGACTCCGGAGCTAAGTCATGAAATTCTAGCCCGTAATAAAACAGCAGCCCCCTCACGAAGGGATCCATCGGGAAGCCTAACCCCCGAAGTAAGTGAGACATGAACACTACGCTCTCACCGGGATGGGGACTGGGAATAGCCTGCCTTTGAGCAGGCAACCTATGAGGAATTTCGGTGGTCAAGAACTTAGCCTCTCTCAACTTTAGCACATCCTCCTCCGTGACTAAGGAGGGCATCCATCGGCCTTGAAGGTCGGAACCGGACATTGTCGAAGGTCCAAAGCGCCTGGAATCTAGAGCCTAGGGTGTTGGAACTCGAGGCGACGGGCAAACTCATTTGAGATTGGAAAAAGGAGTAAGGCCTTGGTCTCTTTATAAGAGGTTGAATACCAGGAGCCCTCCCCGTAACCGTTTGGGACTCGCCTTTAATCGAGAAAACATGCTAACGGGCACGATTGGGTTACCCACGTCCGTATTGATGAGAATCCCGTAAAAGGGGGGCACACGATCTCTGCTTTGACAAGACGTGCCAAGGAAACCGCCTCGCAAAACACGCTGAGGTGGAAAAGTGAAAACGATTCGAGTAAAGGACTTGGCTGTAGTGTGATGACGCACTGCGGAATACGTCAGCATATTTGATTTGTGTTAATATTATTCTCTCTATGGCAATATGTGGAAGCTTATTTTGCAGAGCCGGACACTACTCTTGGTGTTTACAATCTTCTATGAAGGACTTGGAGGAGGAACCTGCCTTGCAATGCCGAAGACAATTTGCGCGCCGGACTCGTCATCATTGAAGCCTGGTTCAGGGGCTACTGAGGGAGTCCTGGATTAGGGGGTGTTCGGGTAGCCGGACTATACCTTCAGCCGGACTCCTGGACTATGAAGATACAAGATTCAAGACTTCGTCCCGTGTTCGGATGGGACTTTCCTTGGCGTGGAAGGCAAGCTTGGCGATGCGGATATTCAAGATCTCCTACCATTGTAACCGACTTTGTGTAACCCTAACCCTATCCGGTGTCTATATAAACCGGAGGGTTGTAGTCCATAGGCAATCAACTCCATACACAACAATCATACCATAGGCTAGCTTCTAGGGTTTAGCCTCCTTGATCTTGTGGTAGATCTACTCTTGTACTACCCATATCATCAATATTAATCAAGCAGGAGTAGGTTTTTACCTCCATCGAGAGGGCCCGAACCTGGGTAAAAAACATCATGTCCCTTGTCTCCTATTACCATCTGGCCTTGACGCACAGTTCGGGACCCCCTACCCGAGATCCGCCGGTTTTGACACCGACAGCCGCATTCACATTAAATAGGGCACCATCAAAATCCGTTGAGACGACGCCTTATGAACTGTGGTTTGGCAAGAAACCAAAGTTGTCGTTTCTGAAAGTTTGGGGCTGCAATGCTTATGTGAAAAAGCTTCAACCTGATAAGCTCGAACCCAAATCGGAGAAATGTGTCTTCATAGGATATCCAAAGGAAACTATTGGATACACCTTCTATCACAGATCCGAAGGCAAGACTTTGTTGCTAAATTCAGAAACTTTCTAGAGAAGGAGTTTCTCTCAAAATAAGTGAGTGGGAGGAAAGTAGAACTTGATGAGGTAACTGTACCTGCTCCCTTATTGGAAAGTAGTACATCACAAAAACCAGTTTCTGTGACACCTACACCAATCAGTGAGGAAGCTAATGATGATGATCATAAAACTTCAGAACAAGATACTACTGAACCTCGTAGATCAACCAGAGTAAGATCCGCACCAGAGTGGTACGGTAATCCTGTTCTAGAAGTCATGCTACTAGATCATGATGAACCTGCGAACTATGAAGAAGCGATGGTGAGCCCAGATTCCGCAAAATGGCTTGAAGCCATGAAATCTGAGATGGGATCCATGTATGAGAATAAAGTGTGGACTTTGATTGACTTGCCCAATGATCGGCAAGCAATTGAAAATAAATGGATCTTCAAGAAGAAGACTGACGCTGACGGTAATGTTACTGTCTATAAAGCTCGACTTGTCACAAAAGGTTTTCGACAAGTTCAAGGGATTGACTACTATGAGACCTTCTCACCCGTAGCGATGCTTAAGTCTGTCCGAATCATGTTAGCAATTGCCGCATTTTATGATTATGAAATTTGGCAGATGGATGTCAAAACTGCATTCCTGAATGGATTTCTAGAAGAAGAGTTGTATATGATGCAGCCGGAAGGTTTTGTCGATCCAAAGGGAGCTAACAAAGTGTGCAAGCTCCAGCGATCCATTTATGGACTGGTGCAAGCCTCTCGGAGTTGGAATAAATGCTTTGATAGTGTGATCAAAGCATTTGGTTTTGTACAGACTTTTGGAGAAGCCTGTATTTACAAGAAAGTGAGTGGGAGCTCTATAGCATTTCTGATATTATATGTAGATGACATATTACTAATCGGAAATGATATAGAATTTCTGGATAGCATAAAGGGATACTTGAATAAGAGTTTTTCAATGAAAGACCTCGGTGAAGCTTCTTACATATTGGGCATTAAGATCTATAGAGATAGATCAAGACGCTTAATTGGACTTTCACAAAGCACATACCTTGACAAAATTTTGAAGAAGTTCAAAATTGATCAAGCCTAGTTGTAGATGAAGGAGTCTGGATGAAGGAGTTCATATCTGATCTAGGTGTCATACCTAGTGCATCGGGTCCAATGAAAATCTTTTGTGACAATACTGGTGCAATTGCCTTGGCAAAGGAATCCAGATTTCACAAGAGAACCAAGCACATCAAAAGACGCTTCAATTCCATCCGGGATCTAGTCCAGGTGGGAGACATAGAGATTTGCAAGATACATACGGATCTGAATGTTGTAGACCCGTTGACTAAGCCTCTTCCACGAGCAAAACATGATCAGAACCAAAGCTCCATGGGTGTTAGAATCATTACTGTGTAATCTAGATTATTGACTCTAGTGCAAGTGGGAGACAGAAGGAAATATGCCCTAGAGGCAATAATAAAGTTATTATTTTATTTCCTTATATCATGATAAATGTTTATTATTCATGCTAGAATTGAATTATCCGGAAACATAATACTTGTGTTAATACATAGACAAACTAAAACGTCACTAGTGTGCCTCTACTTGACTAGCTCGTTAATCAAAGATTGTTATGTTTCCTAACCATAGACATGTGTTGTCATTTGATTAACGGGATCACATCATTAGGATAATGATGTGATTGACATGACCCATTCCATTAGCTTAGCACCTGATCGTTTAGTATGTTGCTATTGCTTTCTTCATGACTTATACATGTTCCTGTGACTATGAGATTATGCAACTCCCGTTTGCCGAAGGAACACTTTGTGTGCTACCAAACGTCACAACGTAACTGGGTGATTATAAAGCAGCTCTACAGGTGTCTCCAAAGGTACATGTTGGGTTGGCGTATTTCGAGATTAGGATTTGTCACTCCGATTGTCGGAGAGGTATCTCTGGGCCCTCTTGGTAATGCACATCACATAAGCCTTGCAAGCATTGCAACTAATGAGTTAGTTGCGAGATGATGTATTATGAAACGAGTAAAGAGACTTGCCGGTAACGAGAACTAGGTATTGAGATACCGACGATCGAATCTCGGGCAAGTAACATACCAATGACAAAGGGAACAAAGTATGTTGTTATGTGGTCTGACCGATAAAAGATCTTCATAGAATATGTGGGAGTCAATATGAGCATCCAGGTTCCGCTATTGGTTATTGACCGGAGACATGTCTCGGTCATGTCTACATTGTTCTCGAACCCGTAGGGTCCGCACCCTTAACGTTACGATGACAGTTTCATTATGAGTTTATACATTTTGATGTACCGAAGTTTGTTCGGAGTCCCGGATGTGATCACGGACATGACGAGGAGTCTCGAAATGGTCGATACATAAAGATTGATATATTGGAAGCCTATGTTTGGACATCGGAAGTGTTCCGGGTGAAATCGGCATTTTACCGGAGTACCGGGAGGTTACCGGAACCCCCCGATAACCTAATG
>NC_057797.1:587642970-587649932 GCF_018294505.1 Triticum aestivum | reverse complement strand
GGCGCCCCCCCTTTCCTTTCTTCCCTCTCCTTCTTCCCCCCAAGTCCTAATCCAACTAGGGAAAGGGGGGAGTCCTACTCCCGGTAGGAGTAGGACTCCTCCGGCGCGCCTCCTCCTAGGGCCAGGCGCACCCCTCCCCCCTTGCTCCTTTATATACGGGGGGAGGGGGCACCCCTAGACACACAAGTTGATCTCCAAGATCGTTCTCTTAGCCGTGTGCGGTGCCCCCTTCCACCATAGTCCTCGATAATATTGTAGTGGTGCTTAGGCGAAGCCCTGCGACAGTAGAACATCAAGATCATCACCACGCCGTCGTGCTGACGGAACTCTTCCCCGACACTTTGCTGGATCGGAGTCCAGGGATCGTCATCGAGCTGAACGTGTGCTAGAACTCGGAGGTGTCGTAGTTTCTATGCTTGATCGATCGGACCGTGAAGACGTACGACTACATCAACCGCGTTATCATAACGCTTCCGTTGTCGGTCTACGAGGGTACGTAGATTACATTCTCCCCTCTCGTTGCTATGCATCACCATGATCTTGCATGTGCGTAGGAAATTTTTTAAAATTACTACGTTCCCCAATAGTGGCATCCGAGCCTAGATTTTATGTGTTGATGTTATATGCACGAATAGAACACAAGCGAATTGTGGGCGATATAAGTCATACTACTTACCAGCATGTCATACTTTGGTTCGGCGGTATTGTTGGGTGAAGCGGCTTGGACCGACATTACGCATATGCTTACGCGAGACTGGTTCTACCGACGTGCTTTGCACATAGGTGGCTGGCGGGTGTCAATTTCTCCAACTTTAGTTGAACCGAGTATGGCTACGCCCGGTCCTTGCGAAGGTTAAAACAACACCAACTTGACAAACTATCGTTGTGGTTTTGATGTGTAGGTAAGATTGGTTCTTGCTTAAGCCCGTAGCAGCCACGTAAAACTTGCAACAACAAAGTAGAGGACGTCTAACTTGTTTTTGCAGGGTATGTTGTGATGTGATATGGTCAAGACATGATGCTAAATTTTATTGTATGAGATGATCATGTTTTGTAACCAAGTTATCAGCAACTGGCGGGAACCATATGGTTGTCGCTTTATTGTATGCAATGCAATTGCGTTGCAATGCTTTACTTGATCACTAAGCGGTAGCGATAGTCGTGGAAGCATAAGATTGGCGAGACGACAACGATGCTACGATGATGATCAAGGTGGCACGCCGGTGACGATGGTGATCATGACGGTGCTTCGAAGATGGAGATCACAAGCACAAGATGATGATGGCCATATCATATCACTTATATTGATTGCATGTGATGTTTATCTTTTATGCATCTTATCTTGCTTTGATTGACGGTAGCATTTTAAGATGATCTCTCGCTAATTATCAAGAAGTGTTCTCCCTGAGTATGCACCGTTGCGAAAGTTCTTCGTGTTGAGACACCACATGATGATCGGGTGTGATAGGCTCTACGTTCAAATACAACGGGTGCAAAATAGTTGCACACGCGAAATACTCAGGTTATACTTGACGAGCCAAGCATATACAGATATGGCCTCGGAACACAGAGACCGAAAGGTCGAGCGTGAATCATATAGTAGATATGATCAACATAGTGATGTTCACCAATGAAACTACTCCATCTCACGTGATGATCGGACATGGTTTAGTTGATTTGGATCACGTGATCACTTAGAGGATTAGAGGGATGTCTATCTAAGTGGGAGTTCTTTAGTAATATGATTAATTGAACTTAAATTTATCATGAACTTAGTACCTGATAGTATCTTTCTTGTTTATGTTTGATTGTAGATAGATGGCCCGTGCTGTTGTTCCGTTGAATTTTAATGTGTTCCTTGAGAAAGCAAAGTTGAAAGATGATGGTAGCAATTACACGGACTGGGTCCGTAACTTGAGGATTATCCTCATTGTTGCACAGAAGAATTACGTCCTGGAAGCACCGCTGGGTGCCAGGCCTGCTGCTGGAGCAACACCAGATGTTATGAACGTCTGGCAGAGCAAAGCTGATGACTACTAGATAGTTCAGTGTGCCATGCTTTACGGCTTAGAATCGGGACTTCAACGACGTTTTGAACGTCATGGAGCATATGAGATGTTCCAGGAGTTGAAGTTAATATTTCAAGCAAATGCCCGGATTGAGAGATATGAAGTCTCCAATAAGTTCTATAGCTGCAAGATGGAGGAGAACAGTTCTGTCAGTGAGCATATACTCAAAATGTCTGGGTATAATAATCACTTGATTCAATTGGGAGTTAATCTTCCAGATGATTGCATCATTGACAGAATTCTCCAATCACTTCCACCTAGCTACAAGTGCTTCGTGATGAACTATAATATGCAAGGGATGAATAAGACTATTCCCGAGCTCTTCGCAATGCTGAAAGTTGCGGAGGTAGAAATCAAGAAGGAGCATCAAGTGTTGATGGTCAACAAGACCACTAGTTTCAAGAAAAAGGGGAAAGGGAAGAAGAAGGGGAACTTCAAAAAGAACAGCAAACAAGTTGCTACTCAGGAGAAGAAACCCAAATCTGGACCTAAGCCTGAAACTAAGTGCTTCTACTGCAAGCAGACTGGTCACTGGAAGCGGAACTGCCCCAAGTATTTGGCGGATAAGAAGGATGGCAAGGTGAACAAAGGTATATACGATATACATGTTATTGATGTGTACCTTACTAATGCTCGCAGTAGCACCTGGGTATTGGATACTTGTTTTGTTGCTAATATTTGCAACTCGAAGCAGGGACTACGGATTAAGCGAAGATTGGCTAACGACGAGGTGACGATGCGCGTGGGAAATGGTTCCAAAGTTGATGTGATCGTGGTCGGCACGCTACCTCTACATCTACCTTCGGGATTAGTATTAGACCTAAATAATTGTTATTTGGTGCCAGCGTTGAGCATGAACATTATATCTGGATCTTGTTTGATGCGAGACGGTTATTCATTTAAATCAGAGGATAATGGTTGTTCTATTTATATGAGTAATATCTTTTATTGTCGTGCACCCTTGAAGAGTGGTCTCTTCTTATTAAATCTCGATAGTAGTGACACACATATTCATAATGTTGAAGCCAAAAGATGCAGAGTTGATAATGATAGTGCAACTTATTTGTGGCACTGCCGTTTAGGTCATATCGGTGTAAAGCGCATGAAGAAACTCCATACTGATGGACTTTTGGAACCACTTGATTATGAATCACTTGGTACTTGTGAACCGTGCCTTATGGGCAAGATGACAAAAACACTGTTCTCCGATACTATGGAGAGAGCAACAGATTTGTTGGAAATCATACATACAGATGTATGTGGTCCGATGAATGTTGAGGCTCGTGGCGGATATCGTTATTTTCTCACCTTCACAGATGACTTAAGCAGATATGGGTATATCTACTTAATGAAACATAAGTCTGAAACATTTGAAAAGTTCCAAGAATTTCAGAGTGAACTTGAAAATCATCGTAACAAGAAAATAAAATTCCTACAATCGGATCGTGGAGGAGAATATTTGAGTTACGAGTTTGGTGTACATTTGAAACAATGCGGAATAGTTTCGCAACTCACGCCACCCGGAACACCACAGTGTAATGGTGTGTCCGAACGTTGTAATCATACTTTACTAGATATGGTGCGATCTATGATGTCTCTTACTGATTTACAGCTGTCGTTTTGGGGTTATGCTTCAGAGACGGCCGCATTCACGTTAAATAGGGCACCATCGAAATCCATTGAGACAACGCCTTATGAACTGTGGTTTGGCAAGAAACCAAAGTTGTCGTTTCTGAAAGTTTGGGGCTGTGCTACTTATGTGAAAAAGCTTCAACCTGATAAGCTCGAACCCAAATCGGAGAAATGTGTCTTCATAGGATATCCAAAGGAAACTATTGGATACACCTTCTATCACAGATCTGAAGGCAAGACTTTGTTGCTAAATTCGAAAACTTTCTAGAGAAGGAGTTTCTCTCGAAAGAAGTGAGTGGGAGGAAAGTAGAACTTGATGAGGTAACTGTACCTGCTCCCTTATTGGAAAGTAGTACATCACAGAAACCAGTTTCTGTGACACCTACACCAATTAGTGAGGAAGCTAATGATGATGATCATAAAACTTCATAACAAGATACTACTGAATCTCGTAGATCAACCAGAGTAAGATCCGCACCAGAGTGGTACGGTAATCCTATTCTGGAAGTCATGCTACTAGATCATGATGAACCTGCGAACTATGAAGAAGCGATGGTGAGCCCAGATTCCGCAAAATGGCTTAAAGCCATGAAATCTGAGATGGGATCCATGTATGAGAACAAAATGTGGACTTTGGTTGACTTGCCCAATGATCGGCAAGCAATTGAAAATAAATGGATCTTCAAGAAGAAGAATGACGCTGACGGTAATGTTACTGTCTACAAAGCTCGACTTGTCACAAAAGGTTTTCGACAAGTTCAAGGGATTGACTACTATGAGACCTTCTCACCCGTAGCGATGCTTAAGTCTGTCCGAATCATGTTAGCAATTGCTGCATTTTATGATTATGAAATTTGGCAGATGGATGTCAAAACTACATTCCTGAATGGATTTCTGGAAGAAGAGTTGTATATGATGCAGCCGGAAGGTTTTGTCGATCCAAAGGGAGCTAACAAAGTGTGCAAGCTCCAGCGGTCCATTTATGGACTGGTGCAAGCCTCTCGGAGTTGGAATAAACGCTTTGATAGTGTGATCAAAGCATTTGGTTTTGTACAGACTTTTGGAGAAGCTTGTATTTACAAGAAAGTGAGTGGGAGCTCTATAGCATTTCTGATATTATATGTAGATGACATATTACTAATCGGAAATGATATAGAATTTCTGGATATCATAAAGGGATACTTGAATAAGAGTTTTTCAATGAAAGACCTTGGTGAAGCTGCTTACATATTGGGCATTAAGATCTATAGAGATAGATCAAGACGCTTAATTGGACTTTCACAAAGCACATACCTTGACAAAATTTTGAAGAAGTTCAAAATTGATCAAGCAAAGAAAGGATTCTTGCCTGTGTTACAAGGTGTGAAATTGAGTAAGACTCAATGCCCGACCAATGCAGAAGATAGAGAGAAAATGAAAGATGTTCCCTATGCTTCAGCCATAGGCTCTATCATGTATGCAATGTTGTGTACCAGACCTGATGTGTGTCTTGCTATAAGTCTAGCAGGGAGGTACCAAAGTAATCCAGAAGTGGATCACTGGACAGCGGTCAAAAACATCCTGAAATACCTGAAAAGGACTAAGGATATGTTTCTCGTATATGGAGGTGACAAAGAGCTCATCGTAAATGGTTACGTTGATGCAAGCTTTGACACTGATCCGGACGATTCTAAATCCCAAACCGGATACGTGTTTACATTAAACGGTGGAGCTGTTAGTTGGTGCACTTCTCAACAAAGCATTGTGGCGGGATCTACATGTGAAGCGGAGTACATAGCTGCTTCAGAAGCAGCAAACGAAGGAGTCTGGATGAAGGAGTTCATATGCGATCTAGGTGTCATACCTAGTGCATCGGGTCCAATGAAAATCTTTTGTGACAATACTGGTGCAATTGCCTTGGCAAAGGAATCAAGATTTCACAAGAGAACCAAGCACATCAAGAGACGCTTCAATTCCATCCGGGATCTAGTCTAGGTGGGAGACATAGATATTTGCAAGATACATACGGATCTGAATGTTGCAGACACGTTGACTAAGCCTCTTCCACGAGCAAAACATGATCAGCACCAAAACTACATGGGTGTTAGAATCATTACTGTGTAATCTAGATTATTGACTCTAGTGCAAGTGGGAGACTGAAGGAAATATGCCCTAGAGGCAATAATAAAGTTATTATTTTAATTCCTTATATCATGATAAATGTTTATTATTCATGCTAGAATTGTATTATCCGGAAACATAATACTTGTGTGAATACATAGACAAACTAAAACGTCACTAGTGTGCCTCTACTTGACTAGCTCGTTAATCAAAGATGGTTATGTTTCCTAACCATAGACATGTGTTGTCATTTGATTAACGTGATCACAACATTAGGAGAATGATGTGATTGACATGACCCATTCCATTAGCTTAGCACCCGATCATTTAGTATGTTGCTATTGCTTTCTTCATGACTTATACATGTTCCTATGACTATGAGATTATGCAACTCCCGTTTGCCGGAGGAACACTTTGTGTGCTACCAAACGTCACAACATAACTGGGTGATTATAAAGGAGCTCTATAGGTGTCTCCAAAGGTACATGTTGGGTTGGCGTATTTCGAGATTAGGATTTGTCACTCTGATTGTCGGAGAGGTATCTCTGGGCCCTCTCGGTAATGCACATCACATAAGCCTTGCAAGCATTGCAACTAATGAGTTAGTTGCGAGATGATGTATTACGAAATGAGTAAAGAGACTTGCCGGTAACGAGATTGAACTAGGTATTGAGATACCGACGATCGAATCTCGGGCAAGTAACATACCGATGACAAAGGGAACAAAGTATGTTGTTATGCGGTCTGACCGATAAAAGATCTTCGTAGAATATGTGGGAGCCAATATGAGCATCCAGGTTCCTCTCTTGGTTATTGACCGGAGACATGTCTCGGTCATGTCTACATTGCTCTCGAACCCGTAGGGTCCGCACGCTTAACGTTCCGATGACAGTTTCATTATGAGTTTATATATTTTGATGTACCGAAGTTTGTTCGGAGTCCCGGATGTGATCACGAACATGACGAGGAGTCTCGAAATGGTCGAGACATAAAGATTGATATATTGGAAGCCTATGTTTGGACATCGGAAGTGTTCCGGGTGAAATCGGCATTTTACCGGAGTACCGGGAGGTTACCGGAACCCCCCGATAACCTAATGGGCCTTAATGGGCCTAGTGGAGGAAGAGGAGAGGAGGCCTAGGGGCTGCCGCGCGCCCCTCC
>NC_057797.1:587625634-587642642 GCF_018294505.1 Triticum aestivum | reverse complement strand
TAGGGCCGGCCGCACCCCCCCCCCTTGCTCCTTTATATACGGGGGCAGGGGGCACCCCTAGACACACAAGTTGATCTCCAAGTTCGTTCTCTTAGCCGTGTGCGGTGCCCCCTTCCACCATAGTCCTCGATAATATTGTAGTGGTGCTTAGGCGAAGCCCTGCGACAGTAGAACATCAAGATCGTCACCACGCCGTCGTGCTGACGGAACTCTTCCCCGACACTTTGCTGGATCGGAGTCCAGGGATCGTCATCGAGCTGAACGTGTGCTAGAACTCGGAGGTGCCGTAGTTTCGGTGCTTGATCGATCAGACCGTGAAGATGTACGACTACATCAACCGCGTTATCATAATGCTTCCACTATCGGTCTAGGAGGGTACGTAGATTACACTCTCCCCTCTCGTTGTTATGCATGTAGCGACCAGACCTCAAACAGTCTGATCTCTGTGCTCCGGTGTCATCCCTGGATCAGTAATGCTGACACCACACAGTACTCGAAGGATTTATAGCAGAGTAGCAATCACACACTTATTACATCGAGTGTCTCAAAAGAGAACTTATTACAATAAATATGGCTTAAGGCCATCTAATAACGATAACAGCGGAAGGCTTGGAAGATAGGTGAGTCCATCAACTCCAACGGCATCACTGAGTATAGAACCATGACCTAAAATTCCTCAATCGTCGTCTGGAAAGTCTGCAACATTAACGTTGTAGCCCGAAAACGGGTCAGCACATGGAATATGCTGGCAAGGTAACACATAGAGAGTAATGGAATGCAACAGCTATACTATATGCATATTTGGCTGGTGGAAAGCTCTATGGTTACAGTTTTTGCGTATAGCCAATGTTTCCCTACTTCAAAGGAATAAATTTAATTACTATCATGGTGGTTGTTAAACATTGAGAATGGTTGACAGCATTCTCAATCCCAATTAAATAACATCATTAAAACCCAACAAAATTAATTTAGAGTAACACGTTGAGATTCACATGATAATCCAGGTACTAGATACTCAAGATGTCCATAACCGGGGACACGGCTAATCATGATTAGTTTATTACACTCTGCAGAGGTTTGCGCACTTTTCCCCACAAGACTCGATCGCCTCCGTTTGGTTTCTCGCACTACAGGGTGTTTGAGAAGATGGATGACCGAGACATAGTCTTTCAGAAGCGCTAGCACCTTATGATCGGGTAGACCGTACCACATACATCCCCTACATCTGCTAGTCTACCACTGTAAGAGTTCGCACAACTTAGTCAACTATGCCAGAGCCCATAATGGCTTGTGGCTGCACACGGAAGTTTCTAGTATGAATAATCTCATGATCCCTTTGAGCCTGGGTGGCGGTCCAAAAGAAAAACAGGCAAGTCCTGGAAACCCCAGGTGCCTCAATCCACCCAGATGTGTGTTAGGTTGCCACCTTAGATAAACCATTAATTAACAATCTCACATCTGTCATGGATATCACTCACCCAATCCACGTCTACTAGCATAGCATGGCATAATAAGCAAACGTAGAAGTAACTCCCAAAGGTTTGATAATAAACAGGTAATAGGTACTACCTCATCTACTTCCCATCCCACAATTTAATTAGATCCTATTCATGCAATGTGTGAGGATTGATCTAATGCAATAAAACTGGGTTGTAGAAAACGTATGATCAAAGTGTTACTTGCCTTGCTGATGATCCGCGAAATCTAGAGATTCAACGTAACAGGCGGCGCACTTCGGGTATTCTATCGCAGATAAACAACCAAGCATACAATAAGTACTCATCTAATGCACAGGTAAAACTCAAATAGAAGATCTAACCAGAAAGTTCAACTTAAGAACCCTGGTTTGCAAAAAGAATCAAATCGAACGAAGCAAAAGAAATCAAACGGCGAAAGAAAACAACTTCGTTCTAGTAATCTGGATCTAGGGCAAATTTTACAGTAGCAAAAACATGTTTAAGTTGATTATACGGAAAGAGGGTTTCGAGACGAAACTCCAGGCGCTTGAATCGCCTGATTCCGATAAACGAGCGAAAAGTTATACTAAAACGAAAATCGGATCAGAAATCGCGATCAAAAAAATAACCGTGAAAATCCGACGAAAAAGAAAAACGACGAACAGAATTTTTTTTAACAGCACGGAAAACGAGGCGGCGGCGAACCTCGGGCGGCGCGCAACTCCGGCGGCGGCGGCGGCGGCTAGCTAGGGTTAGTGTTAGGGCGGCGGTGGGCTGGCTCGGCTTGGGCCTCGGGCGCGCCTTATAAAGGCCCCGGCCAGGCGGTGTCCTGGCCGAGTACGGCCCAAAGTCGGTTCCGCGTTTTTTTTAAATAATTCTGCTCGGAAGAAAAATAAAAAGAAATACTAAACGGACTCCAAAAATCACGAAATAAATTTCCCTGGTTCCTAAAATCAAGCCCGATAAAGTGAACATTTATCTGGGCCCAAACTACAACTTTGAAAAACGCGCATTTTTCCTAAATTCAAATAAAAATACCGGAAAACTCCGAAATAAATCTTATTTGATTTTTTTATTAAATCCTCAATATTTCTATATTTTGGGAAAGTCATTTTATTCCCTCTCTCATATTTTTGTAATAGAAATAATTGATGATAAAATAAATAAAATCAAATGAGCCTGTTTACATAATTTGAGAAAACTCAAATATGTAAATAACGAAATCCCCAACTCTCTCCGTGGGTCCTTGAGTTGCTTAGGATTTTCTAGGATCAAAACCAAAAACAAAAAAATATGATATGCATGATGATCTAATGTATAACATTCCAAATTGAAAATTTGGGATGTTACAAACCTACCCCCCTTAAGATGAATCTCGCCCTCGAGATTCGGGTTGGCTAGAAAATAGGTGAGGGTGGTCTTTGAGCAAATCTTCCTCTCGCTCCCAGGTGGCTTCATCCTCCGTGTGGTGGCTCCACTGAACTTTGCAAAACGTGATAACTTTGCTGCGAGTAACTCGGCTGGCAAACTCAAGAATCTTGACTGGTTTCTCCTCATAGGTCAAATTGTTATCCAACTGAATGGCTTCCAATGGCACTGTGTCTCTCAAAGGTATGTCAGCCATCTCCGCGTGACACTTCTTCAACTGAGAAACGTGAAACACATCATGAACTCCTGTTAATCCTTCTGGCAATTCCAACTTGTAAGCCACTTCTCCCATACGCTCCAAAACTCGATATGGTCCTAGAAATCGTGGCGCTAACTTCCCCTTAACTCCAAAGCGCTTAATCCCTCGAAGTGGGGATACTCGAAGATAAGCTCTATCTCCAACTTCGTAAACTGTCTCCTTGCGTTTAGAATCTGCGTAGCTCTTCTGCCTGGACTGGGCTACCTTGAGCCTATCGCGAATCAACTTCACCTTCTGTTCAGACTCCTTAATCAAGTCAAGTCCAAACAACTAACGGTCTCCAACTTCGTCCCATGACAACGGTGTCCCGCACCTCCTTCCATACAAAGCTTCGAAAGGGGCCATCTTCAAACTGGTCTGATAGCTATTATTGTAAGAGAACTCTGCATATGGCAAATTATCGTCCCAACTAGATCCATAATCTAGCGCACAAGCTCTCAGCATATCCTCCAAAATCTGATTGACTCTCTCAGTCTGTCCATCTGTCTGCGGATGAAAAGCTGTACTAAATTCTAGCTTAGTACCCAAAGTCTCATGCAACTGCTTCCAGAACTTTGAGGTAAACTGGGTTCCTCTATCTGATACAATACTCCTCGGAACTCCATGCAGACATACGATCCTGGTCATGTATATCTTTGCCAACTTAGCACTGGTGTAAGTGGTCTTTACTGGTATGAAATGAGCTACCTTCGTCAATCGATCAACTACGACCCAAATCGAGTCATAGCCTGAACGAGTCCTTGGTAATCCCGTGATAAAATCCATGCCTAGCTTATCCCACTTCCATTCGGGTATCGGCAATGGTTGCCACAATCATGCTGGCTTCTGATGCTCTGCCTTTACTCTCTGACATACGTCACAAACTGCTACATACTCCGCAATATCCTTCTTCATTCTGGTCCACCAGAAAATATCCTTCAAATCCAAATACATCTTGGTATTTCCTGGGTGAATCGAATACGGTGAATCGTGTGCCTCTTGCAGAATCAACTTCCTGATCTCCGGGTTGTTGGGTACATAAACACGGTCTTCAAACCATAGGGTGTCGTGCTCATCCTCACGAAATCCTTTAGCTTTTCCCTTGCTCAGTTTCTCCTTTATAGCGGCAATCTCTTTGTCAGTTTTCTGAGCTTCTCTGATTCTGTCCATCAAAGTTGACTGAATTTCCAACGCTGCTACATAGCCTCTCGGAACTATTTCCACACATAGTGCACGAAGATTTTCTGCTAACTCCTTGGGTATTTCTCCCGTTATTAATGTATAGACATGGCTCTTGCGGCTTAATGCATCAGCTACTACATTAGCCTTCCCGGGATGATAATGCAATTTCATATCATAATTCTTGATAAGCTCCAACCATCTCCTTTGTCTGAGATTCAACTCCTTCTGTGTGAAAATGTACTTCAAACTCTTATGATCCATGTACACCTCACAATGATTTCCAATGAGGAAATGTCTCCATGTCTTCAATGCATGCACTACGGCTGCTAACTCCAAATCATGCGTGGCATAATTCAATTCGTGAGGCTTCAGTTGTCGTGAAGCATACGAAACAACTCTCCCTTCCTGCATAAGCACTGCTCCAAGTCCTCGACGTGAAGCGTCGCAATACACCTCATAGTCCTTGGTTTGATCTGGCAAAATCAACACTGGTGAGGTCACCAAACGTTTCTTCAACTCCTGGAAAGTAGCCTCACACTCCTCAGTCCATTTGAACTTAGTATCCTTCTTCAGCAACTCCGTCATAGGCTTTGCAATCTTTGAGAAATTCTCAATAAATATCCGGTAGTATCCTGCGAGTCCAAGAAAACTCCGGATCTCTCCCACTGTAGTTGGGGCTTCCCACTTGGTCACGGTTTCAACTTTAGCGGGATCTACTGCTATACCTTCTCCAGATATAACATGTCCGAGGAATCCTACTTCCTTCAACTAAAATTCACATTTGCTGAACTTGGCGTATAATTGATGTTCTCTGAGCTTTCCAAGTACCAAACGCAAATGCTCCTTATGCTCCTCTTCATTCTTCGAATATACCAGGATATCATCAATGAACACTACGACGAACTTATCCAAAAACTCCATAAACACTTTGTTTATCATGTTCATAAAATAGGCAGGCGCGTTAGTCAAGCCAAATGACATAACGGTATACTCATACAGCCCATACCTGGTGGTAAAAGCTGTCTTCGGAATATCCTGTTCTCGAATCTTCAACTGGTGGTATCCTGATCGCAAATCGGTCTTGGAAAACCCTTTAGCTCCTTGCAATCGATCAAACAGATCATTGATCATTGGTAGCGGGTACTTGTTCTTGATTGTTACTTCATTCAATCCTCGATAATCAACAACCATCCTTAACGATCCATCCTTCTTCTCTACTAGAAGTACTGGTGATCCCCAAGGCGAAGAACTTGGGCGAATATATCCCTTATCCAGTAACTCCTTAATCTGCTTCTTAATTTCCACCAAATCCTTTGCTGGCATCCTATATGGTCTCTTTGATATTGGCCCAGTGCCTGGCAATAGCTCAATCAAAAACTCAATGTCTCTATCCGGTGGCATGCCTAGCAACTCTTTGGGAAATACATCAGGAAAATCCTTTACCACTGGTACTTCCTCCTGCACAACTCCTGTTAGGCAATTTACTTGTGTCCTCTTTGGTACATGCCGGGATACATACTTGATCCTTCTCCCTTATGGTGTGGTAAGAAAAATTGAATTACTAGCACACTCAATATTCCCTTTATACTCTGATAACCAATCCATGCCTAATATCACATCCAATCCTTGAGATTCCAATACTATTAGGTCTGAGGGAAAAACATAGTTACCAATCCTTAATGGTAACCGATCACACCATAGACTAGCCACATATTCTGCTCCTAGCGAGGTTACTAACATGGGTGACCTAAGGGCTTGGGTTGGTAGATTATACTTATCCACAAATCCCCTTGATATGTATGAATGCGATGCACCAGTATCAAAAAGAACGAGTGCAGTAAATGACTTAACCAAAAACTTACCCATTACTGCATCGGGCTGAGCTTCAACCTCCTCCACATTAACGTGGTTCACCTGTCCCCTGTTGAAAGGGTTCGGCTTCTTCCCAGAACTTCCATTGCCATTTTGGCCTTCAGGACATTCATTGGCATAATGTCCTGGCTTCGAACACTTATAGCAAGTGACTTGGCTCAAGTCCTTCTTGGCTGGGGTTGATGGGGTGTTGCGGTTCTGTCCGTTGATTCCTCCATTCCCATTACCATTCTTGGTGCCATTGTGATTGTGCGAGCTACCTACTCCATGGGTATGCTGAAAATGTCCTCCTGGCCTAGGGGTAAAACGTGGCTTCTGCTGAGCTCCTGAATTATACTTTCCTTGTCCATACTTCCTCTTGCGGTTCTCAATTTGCTGCTGCTTCCCTTCAATCAGAAGAGCACGATCTACCAACTCCTGGTAGTTGTTGAAGGTGGCTACCATCAACTGCATACTCAACTCATCATTCAGTCCTTCCAGAAATTTCTCCTGCTTAGCTGCATCCGTAGTAACGTCATCTGGGGCATAACGTGCTAGCTTACTAAACTCCTCCACATACTGGCCAACTGTCCATCCTCCTTGGCGCAAGTTACGAAACTCACGCTTCTTCATGGCCATTGCTCCTGCTGAAACATGGGCAGTACGAAAAGCCTGCTGAAACTGGTCCCATGTGACAGTGTCGACTGGGAAGGTGGCTGTGGAATTCTCCCACCAGGATGTTGTGGGTCCTTCTAACTGATGTGTGGCAAACTTAACCTTCTCCACATCTGTGCACCCTGCTGTGGCCAACTCCCTAGCTATCTTGCGGAGCCAATCATCTGCTACAATTGGCTCGGTGCTACTGGAAAACACCGGCGGATTTAGCCTAAGAAAACGGGCTAAGTGGTCAACAGGTGGTGGTGGTGGGTTGTTGTTGTTGTTTCCCTGATTCTGATTCTAAACTAGCAACTGCATCAAGGTGTTCTGCTGCTGGATCAACTGGGTGAGCTCCGGCGGAAAGGCAAATCCGGGGTCACGTCTCGGAGGCATCTCAGGGTTTAGAAAAGATGAGATATAAGAATAGAGGGGGTCTAAAGAGAAAACACTACCCATATGCACATGAGGCAAAAGCACACAATTCACTTCAAACAATCAAACAAAGACATACAATCGATCTAGCTATCGCAAAAGTGCTCGGACTACTATATTTACATGGTGGACTACTACTACTGAAGAGGTGGTCTACTAGAAATATTCTACGGTTGTAGATTCCATGATATCTGCTCCTGCTTCATCAACATAGTCATCATCGCTACTATCTTGTTCCGAGTCGGTGTCGTCAATGATGATGTAGTCTTCCGGGCTAATCTCCTTGGGTTCCTCGTCTTCATCTATTGGGGTCGGGCCTCCCATAAATATTCCAATCTTCTTGATCAGATCGTCATTCTTCTCCACCAATACTTCAATTTCCTCTTCATAATCTTCATGTGTAGCCTTGAGTTCTTCCTCTGGTTCCTTGATTCTAGTCTTAGCCTTCTTCAGATCTATCATGTCGGTGCACATCTGATTCTCCTGTCGTCAAATGTGCTGGTTTAACTCCTGGATAAAAGCTGCAATTGATCTATCTTTCCTGGTGCTGATCATCTCCTAGTGTTCATCTTGGCGCCCACAAATCTGGTAGATAGTATCCTTGAGATCCTTGCGGTAGACTTCTCCAATGCGTCCCATGGTGATGTGAGCTGCCATACTCTTTCCTAGACTCCAAGTTGGTGCATCAAAAGAAAACTCTATGGGCTCAGTGACTGGCATGAACGTCCTTCCTGGAACTTGAACTTGTATCATCCAGCGCTCTTCTTCAGGTAAAGTGGCGTTGTAGGTTCCCATGAAGCTTGGTACTCCTATGTTCAGGTATCTAGTGACTTCCTTCAAGTGGCGTCCAAAGGGTGTATCTTCATCCGGTTGGGTGAACTTGTTCCTTGCATCCGCCATCCTAAAGAGTAGAAAAGATGAGAGGTCAGAAGAGAAGAGAGTGAGTAATGATCTAGGTCTTTAGCTTAGTGGTCGTGTCCTACAGTCAGCGTGTGCTCTGATACCATCTCTGTAGCGACCAGACCTCAAACAGTCTGATCTCTGTGCTCCGGTGTCATCCCTGGATCAGTAATGTTGACACCACACAGTACTCGAAGGATTTATAGCAGAGTAGCAATCACACACTTATTACATCGAGTGTCTCAAAAGAGAACTTATTACAATAAATATGGCTTAAGGCCATCTAATAACGATAACAGCGGAAGGCTTGGAAGATAGGTGAGTCCATCCACTCCAACGGCATCACTGAGTATAGAACCATGACCTAAAATTCCTCAATCGTCGTCTGAAAAGTCTGCAACATTAACGTTGCAGCCCGAAAACGGGTCAGCACATGGAATATGCTGGCAAGGTAACACATAGAGAGTAATGGAATGCAACAGCTATACTATATGCATATTTGGCTGGTGGAAAGCTCTATGGTTACAGTTTTTGCGTAAAGCCAATTTTTCCCTACTTCAAAGGAATAAATTTAATTACTATCATGGTGGTTGTTAAACATTGAGAATGGTTGACAGCATTCTCAATCCCAATTAAATAACATCATTAAAACCCAACAAAATTAATTTAGAGTAACACGTTGAGATTCACATGATAATCCAGGTACTAGATACTCAAGATGTCCATAACCGTGGACACGGCTAATCATGATTAGTTTATTACACTCTGCAGAGGTTTGCGCACTTTTCCCCACAAGACTCGATCGCCTCCGTTTGGTTTCTCGCACTACAGGGTGTTTGAGAAGACGGATGACCGAGACATAGTCTTTCAGAAGCGCTAGCACCTTATGATCGGGTAGACCGTACCACACACATCCCCTACATCTGCTAGTCTACCACTGTAAGAGTTCGCACAACTTAGTCAACTATGCCAGAGCCCATAATGGCTTGTGGCTGCACACGGAAGTTTCTAGTATGAATAATCTCATGATCCCTTTGAGCCTGGGTGGCGGTCCAAAAGAAAAACAGGCAAGTCCTGGAAACCCCAGGTGCCTCAATCCACCCAGATGTGTGTTAGGTTGCCACCTTAGATAAACCATTAATTAACAATCTCACATCTATCATGGATATCACTCACCCAATCCACGTCTACTAGCATAGCATGGCATAATAAGCAAATGTAGAAGTAACTTCCAAAGGTTTGATAATAAACAGGTAATAGGTACTACCTCATCTACTTCCCATCCCACAATTTAATTAGATCCTATTCATGCAATGTGTGAGGATTGATCTAATGCAATAAAACTGGGTTGTAGAAAACGTATGATCAAAGTGTTACTTGCCTTGCTGATGATCCGCGAAACCTAGAGATTCAACGTAACAGGCGGCGCACTCCGGGTATTCTATCATAGACAAACAAACAAGTATACAATAAGTACTCATCTAATGCATAGGTAAAACTCAAATAGAAGATCTAACCAGAAAGTTCAACTTAAGAACCCTAGTTTGCAAAAAGAATCAAATCGAACGAAGCAAAAGAAATCAAACGGCGAAAGAAAACAACTTCGTTCTAGTAATCTGGATCTAGGGAAAATTTTACAGTAGCAAAAACATGTTTAAGTTGATTATTCGGAAAGAGGGTTTCGAGACAAAACTCCAGGCGCTTGAATCGCCTGATTCCGATAAACGAGCGAAAAGTTATACTAAAACGAAAATCGGATCAGAAATCGCGATCAGAAAAATAACCGCGAAAATCCGACGAAAAAGAAAAACGACGAACAGAAAATTTTTTTAACAGCACGGAAAATGAGGCAGCGGCGAACCTCGGGCGGCGCGCAACTCCGGCGGCGGCGGCGGCGGCGGCGGGCGGCGGCGGCTAGCTAGGGTTAGGGTTAGGGCGGCGGTGGGCTGGCTCGGCTCGGGCCACGGGCGCGCCTTATAAAGGCCCCGGCCAGGCGGTGTCCTGGCTGAGTACGACCCAAAGTCGGTTCCGCGTTTTTTTTCAATAATTCCGCTCGGAAGAAAAATAAAAAGAAATACTAAACGGACTCCAAAAATCACGAAATAAATTTCCCTGGTTCCTAAAATCAAGCCCGATAAAGTGAACATTTATCTGGGCCCAAACTACAACTTTGAAAAACGCGCATTTTTCCTAAATTCAAATAAAAATACCGAAAAACTCCGAAATAAATCTTATTTGATTTTTTTATTAAATCCTCAATATTTCTATATTTTGGGAAAGTCATTTATTCCCTCTCTCATATTTTTGTAATAGAAATAATTGATGATAAAATAAATAAAATCAAATGATCTTGTTTACATAATTTGAGAAAACTCAAATATGTAAATAACGAAATCCCCAACTCTCTCCGTGGGTCCTTGAGTTGCTTAGGATTTTCTAGGATCAAAACCAAAAACAAAAAAAATATGATATGCATGATGATCTAATGTATAACATTCCAAATTGAAAATTTGGGATGTTACAATGCATCACCATGATCTTGCGTGTGCGTAGGAATTTTTTTGAAATTACTATGTTCCCCAATAGTATGATACCGGCGAAAGGTGCGCGGTATTAGAGAGGCTAGCAAAGGTGGAAGGGTGAGAGTGCGTATAATCCATGGACTCAACATTAGTCATAAAGAACTCATATACTTATTGCAAAAATCTAGAAGTTATCAAAGCAAAGTATTACGTGCATGCTCCTAGGGGATAGATTGGTAGGAAAAGACCATCGCTCGTCCCGACCGCCACTCATAAGGAAGACAATCAATAAATAAATCATGCTCCGACTTCGTTACATAACGGTTCACCATACGTGCATGCTACGGGAATCACAAACCTTAACACAAGTATTCTTTAAATTCACAACTACTCAACTAGCATGACTTTAATATTATCACCTCCATATCTCAAAATAATTATCATGCTTCAATCTTTTCTTAGTATTCAACACACTCAAAAGAAAGTTTCACAAATCTTGAATACCAAGCATATTATTATTAAGAAAATTACCATGCTATTAAGAGACTCTCAAAATAATTTAAGAGCATATTATTCTTAGTATTCAACACACTCAAAAGAAAGTTTCACAAATCTTCGGGGCATCCCCAAGCTTTGAATTTTTGGTGTCCTTGGATTATCTTGGGGGTGCCATGGGAATACCCAAGCTTAGGCTCTTGCCAATCCTTGTTCCATGATCCATCAAAAGAATTCAACCAAAACTTGAAAACTTCACACACAAAACTCAAAATAGAAAACTCGTGAGCTCCGTTAGCGAAAGAAAACAAAAGACCACTTCAAGGTACTGTAATGAACTCATTCTTTATTTATATTTGTGTTAAACCTACTGTATTCCAACTTCTCTATGGATTATAAACTATTTTACTAATCATAGATTCATCAAAATAAGCAAACAACACACGAAAAAACAGAATCTGTGAAAAACAGAACAGTCTGTAGTAATCTGTAGCTAGAGCAAGATCTGGAACCCCAAAAATTCTAAAATAAATTGCTGGACGAGAGGAATTTATCTATTAATCATCTGAAAAAATAATTAACTAAATAGCACTCTTCAAATAAAAAATGACAGCAATTCTCGTGAGCACTAAAGTTTCTGTTTTTTACAGCAAGTTCAACAAGACTTTCCCCAAGTCTTCCCAACGGTTCTACTTGGCACAACACTAACTAAACAAAAAAACACAACCAAAACAGATGCTAAATAATTTATTTATTACTAAGCAGGAGCAAAAAGCAAGGAATAAAAATAAAATTGGGTTGCCTCCCAACAAGCGCTATCGTTTAACGCCCCTAGCTAGGCACAAAAGCGAGGATAGATCTAGGTATTGCCATCTTTGGTAGGCAATCCATAAGTGGCTCTCATGATAGTTTCATATGGTAATTTTAATTTCTTTCTAGGAAAGTGTTCCATGCCCTTTTTTAATGGAAATTTAAATCTAATATTCCCTTCCTTCATATCAATAAGCGCACCAACTGTTCTAAGGAAAGGTCTACCAAGAATAATAGGGCAAGAAGGATTGCAATCTATATCAAGAACAATGAAATCTACGGACACATAATTCCTATTTGCAACAATAAGAACATCATTAATCCTTCCCATATGTTTCTTAATAGTGGAATCCGCAAGATGCAAGTTCAGAGAGCAATCATCAAAATTACGGAAATCTAGTAAATCACACATAGTCTTGGGAATAGTAGAGACACTAGCACCCAAATCACACAAAGCATAAAACTCATGATCTTTAATTTTCATTTTAATAGTTGGTTCGACTCATCATAGAGTTTTCTAGGGATAGAAACTTTCAACTCAAGTTTTTCTTCATAAGATTGCATCAAGGCATCAACAATATGTTCGGTGAAGGCTTTATTTTGACTATAAGCATGTGGAGAATTTAGCACGGATTGCAACAAGGAAATACAATCAATTAAAGAGCATCTTTCATAATTAAATTCCTTGAAAAATCCAATATAGTGGGTTTAGCAACATCTAGATTTTTATTTCTTTCAATCCCACTTTCATCAATTTCATCATTAAGATCTAAATACTCCGAATTTTTAGAATGCCTTCTAGGTAAAGGAAGATCATATTCAGTTTCATCAAGATTCATATTGAAAAATAAATATTTAATAGTAGACACATCAATAACTTTTAGATCTTCATCTTGATTTTCATAGGTATTGGTAGAACACGCTTTAATAAAGGCATCTTTGGAAGCACGCATCCTAGCGGTTCTTTCCTTGCACTCATCAATGGAAATTCTCATGGCTTTGAGAGACTCATTGATATCATGCTTAGGAGGAATAGATCTAAGCTTTAAAGAATCAATCTCAAGAGAAATTCTATCAACGTTTCTAGCCAAATCATCAACTTTAAGCAATTTATCCTCAAGCAAAGCATTAAAATTCTTTTGTGAATTCATAAACTCTTTAACACTAGTCTCAAATTCAAAGGGCATCTTATTATAATTTCCATAAGAGTTGTTGTAGGAATTCCCATAATTATTAGAAGGATTACTAAGATATGGCCTAGAATTAAAATTCCCTCTATAAGCGTTGTTACCAAAATTATTCCTACCAACAAAATTCACATCCATAGATTCATTGTTATTCTCAATCAAAGTAGATAAAGGCATATCATTAGGATCAGAAGAAACACTCTTAGTAGCAAATAATTTCATAAATTCATCCATCTTTCCACTCAACACATTGATTTCTTCTATCGCATGCACTTTTTTATTAGAAGATCTTTCAGTATGCCATTGAGAATAATTAACCATAATATTATCTAGGAGTTTAGTAGCATATCCTAAAGTGATTTCCATAAAAGTGCCTCCCGCGGCCGAATCTAAAAGATTTCTAGAAGCAAATTTCAATCCGGCATAAAAATTTTGTATAATCATCCACAAATTCAAACCATGAGTAGGGCAATTATGTATCATTAATTTCATTCTCTCCCAAGCTTGTGCAACATGTTCATGATCAAGTTGTTTAAAGTTCATAATATCGTTTCTAAGAGAGATGATCGTAGCGGGAGGAAAGTATTTAGAGATAAAAGCATATTTGCACTTGTTCCATGAATCAATACTATTCTTAGGCAAAGACGAAAACAAAGCTTTAGCACGATCTCTAAGCGAAAAAGGAAATAGCTTCAATTTAACGACATCATTATTGACATCTTTTTTCTTTTGTATATCACATAAATCAACGAAGCTATTCAGATGAGTAGCGGCATCTTCACTAGGAAGGCCGGCGAATTGATCTTTCATAACAAGATTCAACAAAGCAGTATTAATTTCACAAGATTCAGCATCGGTAAGAGGAGCAATAGGAGTGCTAAGGAAATCATTATTATTGGTATTGGTGAAGTCACACAATTTAGTAGTATCTTGAGCCATCGCGAGAAACAAGCAATCTAACACACGAGCAAACAAAAAGGCAAATAGAGAGGGAGGATAGAGAGAGAGGGCGAATAAAATGGCAAGGGTGAATTGGGGGGAGAGGAAAACGAGAGGCAAATGGCAAATAATGTAATGCGAGAGATAGGGATTGTGATGGGTACTTGGTATGTTGACTTTTTGCGTAGACTCCCCGGCAACGGCGCCAGAAATCCTTCTTGCTACGTCTTGAGCTTGCGTTGGTTTTCCCCGAAGAGGAAGGGATGATGCAGCAGAGTAGCGTAAGTATTTCCCTCGGTTTTTGAGAACCAAGGTATCAATCCAGTAGGAGCCCATGCTCAAGTCCCTCGTACCTGCACAAAGCGATGGCTACTCGCAACCAACGCGATTAGGGGTTGTCAATCCCTTCACGGTCACTTACGAGAGTGAGATCTGATAGATATAATATTTTTGGTATTTTTGGTATAAAGATGCAAAGTAAAAAGTAAAAGTAAAGCAAGATTAAAGTTATGGAGATTGATATGATGAGAATAGACCCAGGGGCCATAGGTTTCACTAGTGGCTTCTCTCAAGAGCATAAGTATTCTACGGTGGGTGAACAAATTACTGTTGAGCAATTGACAGAATTGAGCATAGTTATGAGAATATCTAGGCATGATCATGTATATAGGCATCACGTCCGTGACAAGTAGATCGAAACGATTCCGCATCTACTACTATTACTCCACTCATCGACCGCTATCCAGCATGCATCTAGAGTATTAAGTTAAAAACAGAGTAACGCCGCAAGATGACATGATGTAGAGAGATAAATTCATGCAATATGAAATAAACCCCATCTTGTTATCCTCGATGGCAACGATACAATACGTGCCTTGCTGCCCCTTCTGTCACTGGGTAAGGACACCGCAAGATCGAACTCAAAGCTAAGCACTTCTCCCATGGCAAGAACTACCAATCTAGTTGGCCAAACCAAATGGATAATTCAAAGAGACTTGCAAAGATAACCAATCATACATAAAAGAATTCAGAGAAGATTCAAATATTATTCATAGATAGACTTGATCATAAACCCACAATTCATCGGTCTTAACAAACACACCGCAAAAATAAGATTACATCGAATAGATCTCCACAAGAGAGGGGGAGAACTTTGTATTGAGATTCAAAGAGAGAGAAGAAGCCATCTAGCTACTAACTATGGACCTGAAGGTCTGAGGTAAACTACTCACACTTCATCGGAGGGGCTAGGATGATGTAGAAGCCCTCCGTGATGACGGCCCTCTTCCGACGGAGCTCCGGAACAGGCCCCAAGATGGGATCTCGTGGATACAGAAAGTTGTGGCGGTGGAATTAGGTTTTTGGCTCCTGTTCTGATCGTTTGGGGGTACGTGTGTATATATAGGAGGAAGAAGTACGCCGGAGGAGCAACGAGGGGGCCACGAGGCAGGGGGGCGCGCCCTAGGGGGGGGGCGCCCCCACCCTCGTGACCGCCTCTTTTGTTCCTTGGAGTAGGGTCCAAGTCTCCTGGATCACGTTCGGTGAGAAAATCACGTTCCCGAAGACTTTATTCCGTTTGGACTCTGTTTGATATTCCCTGAAACACTAAAATAGGCCAAAAAAAACAGCAATTCTGGGCTGGGCCTCCGGTTAATAGGTTAGTCCCAAAAATAATATAAAAGTGGAAAATAAAGCCCAATATAGTCCAAAACAGTAGATAATATAGCATGGAGCAATCAAAAATTATAGATACGTTGGAGACGTATCAATCACTCACCCCCATTTTGAATGTTGCCACTGATATTTCTTGATCATTGCAAATATTGTACAAAATAGGATATTTAAAGCATGGAGGAGGATTACTATTCAAGGAGTCATTCCACACTCTAGCAATGTTCCCAGAATTCAGAACCACTCCCCTAATAGCCAAATAGTGCTCTTTAACCTTCATTATAGCTTTCCAAATAGGAGAATCGCCAAACTTGCATTTCATCGAGGTTATAGTATCTTTTTTAAGGTATTTAGCCTGAATCACATCTTGCCACAAGCCTTGTTGTGTTTCAAGTTAACACCACCATTCGGTGTAACACCCCCGGTTTAACCTGCCATATTTGTACTTCAACTGTTGCCATTTTCGGCTCTAAGTTATGAGATTCTCTCATGGTTGGGTTTTGTCTTCGTTTTGCTTTTTGTCCAAGTCATGCATTTCATATCATGTCATCATGTGCATCGCATTTGCATACGTGTTCGTCTCATGCATCCGAGCATTTTCTCCGTTGTCCGTTTTGCAATCCGGCACTCCTACGTCCTCCGGCGCCCCCCTTTTGTCTCTTTTCATGAGCGGGTGTTAAACATTCTCATAATGGACCGAGATTTGCCAAGCGGCCTTGGTACACCACCGGTAGACCGTCTGTCAAGTTTCATGCCATTTGGAGTCTGTTTGATACTCCAACGGTTAACCGGGGAACCGTAAAGGCCTCGTGTGTGTTGCAGCCCAACACCCCTCCAAAGTGGCTCAATGACCCATCCAAAACCCCTCCATCCTCTTGGCCATTCGATCATGATCACGTGGCAGAAAACCGCTCTTCATTTGGACACTCCCACCTCCTTCTATGTATAAATACGTGCACCCCTCCTCAAATCCCACAGTCCAAAACCCTAGATCCGCCCTCTCCCTCCGCGCCGGACACGTCCGGATGGCACCGGACGCGTCCGCCGCCGCGCCCCAGCCACTCCAGAGCCGCCATGTGGCCTCGCCTCCTCCCCGCGCCCGCCGGCCCTCCGGGCCCATCGCCGGCCCCCGCGGCCCGTCTCGTCTTCGCCGCCGCTCGCGGGAGGCTCCGCCCGAGCCCGTCGCCGCCTCGCGCCTCCTCTCCTCGCCGCCGACTTCTCCGCCGCTGTCGCCGACCC
>NC_057797.1:587620631-587625300 GCF_018294505.1 Triticum aestivum | reverse complement strand
CGCCGCGCCGCCGTCCACCGTCGGCGCCACCCAGCTCCGGCGCCGCCCCGTCCTCCTCCGGCCTCTCCCCGTCGTCCCCTCCACTCCGGGGAGCACTCCGGTCAACCTCGGGCCCGGCGCAGCCCAGATCTAGATCCAAATCCAGATCCAGTGAAACCCTAGGTTGACCCGATTTTCGCCTAAGTCTTTTTCATCTGCTATATTTTCAAGCACTGTTCAACATGCTATAACTCCTCATCCGTAGCTCCGTTTCTTGCGCATAATATATCGAAATGTTCATCATGATGTGAGCTTCATTTTGTTCCATTGTGCCATGCTTATTTGAGTCCATCTTGGTGCCCAAATGACTGTTGCAAGAGTGCTATAAAATGTTAGTTATTGTTTCTTAGAAGTGTATGAGCTTTTGTCATTTTTGCTACAATTGTTTTGTGCTGCATATGGGCATGAGCTCTACATGTGTTTTGGGCTATGCCGTGCCATCTTTACAGGGGTGTATGCCATGTATTTTTGTGATCAATGTGGTGACTAGCACATGCATGCAAAGTAGCTCTCGTAATATTGCTGATTTCAGAGGCTTGGAATTTCACTAAGTCTTTTCCCTGCTTTTATTTTTATGCCATGTATTCATGTTGCTACAGTGAGATCCATGCTTCTTTTGAGTATGCTCAGTAAGGATGATTTGGACATATGGTCATGCTCTACCCATCCATCCCCCTGTTTGCATTTATGGAGTGCCCTAGCATGACTCAATCTTGCTCTCCTTTTGCTATAAAATGTTCAAGGCAGATTGTTTACATGTTAATCAATTTTGCCAAGGTTGTTGTAGTTGATCCATGCATACTATGAACTTATTCTTGCTTGGTTTAGCTTCATGATCATGTCTTCTTGCTGGTAGTATGCTTAGTTTGTCATGCAAAGCTTTGTGGTGAGTGAATCGAGCTCGCAAAGAGGCCTTCACAACTCTGTTTTGCCATGTCCAGTTTTCTGCTAAGTCTGAAACTGTTAACGAAACTTGCTATGTTTACATGGGTGCCATCATATCTTCTGATCCTTTTTGGCTTATGGTCACTAAGGGGCTTCTGTTTTATGCTTTGAGTAGATTCATGACATGCCTTGTATTGCTATGTTCTGTTCCTGTAGCATGTTGTTTTCTTGCTCTAAACATTGCTTCCTGATGTTAATTCCTGACATGTTAGTATTTTCACTAAGTCTGTGAAGCTGATATCTTTTGCAGTTTTGTCATGCTTGTTTGAACCTGCTCTTGTGTGATTTAGCCGTAGCTCAGTGTTCATCTTTTGTCAAGCATCTTGAGTGGATCACTACCATGTGCATTGTTGCTATGTTGGAGTGAAGTAGCTTAGTTTCTTGTTGCATTCTAGGTGGCATCGTGCTGTTAATCGCAGAATTGTGCCATTATTGTTTTGCTTGCCATTTGCAAACCGTGCATCCGATTCCGATGATCTTTATATCGATTTCAACCGAAATCAACTCATATTTACAGCGGCACTCTTGGTTTGCCAAGTTGAGGCCTGGTTCAATCTTTTCCTTCCGGAGCTCGCATATGCATTGCATATCACATCCTGCATATCATGCCATGTTTTGCATCATGTTGCTTGCGCATTGCACCGGGGTTGATTGTTGTTTCCTTTGATTGTGTTCTTGCTTTGGGTAGAGCCGGGAGACGATTACGTGTTCAAGGAACCCGTTGAGTACGCTTACGAGGATCAAGCTTACGTCAACTCGGAGAACTTTGCAGGCAAGATGACCATACCCTCGAAATCACTTCTATCTTTGCTTGCTAGTTGTTCGCTCTATTGCTATGTCGCGATACCTACCACTTGCTTTATCATGCCTCCCATATTGCCATGTTAAGCCTCTAACCCACCTTTCCTAGCAAACCGTTGTTTGGCTATGTTACCGCTTTGCTCAGCCCCTCTTATAGCTTTGCTAGTTGCAGGTGAAGATGGAGTTCGTTCCTTGTTGGAACATGATTATTGTTGGGGTATCATTACTATTATATCTTGTTTACTTTAATGCACCTATATACTTGGTAAAGGGTGGAAGGCTCGGCCTTATGCCTGGTGTTTTGTTCCACTCTTGCCGCCCTAGTTTCCGTCATACAGGTGTTATGTTCCTTGATTTTGTGTTCCTTACGCGGTTGGGTTATAATGGGAACCCCTTGACAGTTCGTCTTGAATAAAACTCCTCCAGCAAGGCCCAACATTGGTTTTACCATTGACACCTAAGCCTTTTTCCCTTGGGTTCTGCGGACTCAAGGGTCATATTTATTTTAAACCCCCGGGCCAGTGCTCCTCTGAGTGTTGGTCCAAACCGGGTGATGTCCGGCGCCCCCTGGGAAACCAGGGTTTATGCCAACCCGGCGTCTTGCCCATCCATTATGCCCTGAGAATGAGATACGTGCGACTCCTATTGGGATTTGTCGGCACATCGGGTGGCTTTGCTGGTCTTGTTTTACCATTGTCGAAATGTCTTATAATCGGGATTCCGAGTCTGATCGGGTCTTCCTGGGAGAAGGAATATCCTTCGTTGACCGTGAGAGCTTGTGATGGGCTAAGTTGGGACACCCTTGCAGGGTTTTGAACTTTCGAAAGTCGTGCCCACGGTTATGGGCAGATGGGAATTTGTTAATGTCCGGTTGTAGATAACTTGAAACTTAACTTAACTAAAATGAATCAACCGCGTGTGTAGCCGTGATGGTCTCTTTTCGGCGGAGTCCGGGAAGAGAACACGGTCTCGTGTTATGCTTGAATGTAAGTAGTTTCAGGATCACTTCTAGTTCACGATCGTGCTTTGCTTCTTTTCTCGCTCTCATTTGCGTAAGTTAGCCACCATGTATGCTAGTGCTTGCTGCAGCTCCACCTCACTACCTTTTCCTACCCATAAGCTTAAATAGTCTTGATCGCGAGGGTGTGAGATTGCTGAGTCCCTGTGACTCACAGATTACTTCCAAAACCAGATGCGGGTGCCGATGATGCCAGTGCAGGGGACGCGACCGAACTCAAGTGGGAGTTCGACGAGGATTCTGGACGTTACTATGTGTCTTTTCCGGACGATCGGTAGAGGACCCAGTTGGGGCGATCGGGGATCTATGCATTTGGGGTTGTCTTTCTTTATTTGGTTCCGTAGTCGGACCTTGATTGTATTCTGGATGATGTAATGCTATATTTATGTATTGTGTGAAGTGGCGATTGTAAGCCAACTCTTTATCCCTTTCTTATTCAGTACATGGGATGTGTAAAGATTACCCCTCTTGCGACATGCCTACTATGCAATTATGCCTCTAAGTCGTGCTCCGACACGTGAGAGATATAGCCGCATCGTGGGTGTTACATTCGGTGAGTACACTGATGTTTTGTCTCCGAAGGTCTTTCACCCCCAGCCCCCATTTACTCTTAGATCTACAGATTCTAGTCCACTTCACCAAATGGTATCTCTTTCGCCCTTCATGTTCTTGCCAAAAGAAACGTTTACAGTGTTTATCCAACGTGTCAATAATCATCTTAGGGATCAAAAACATGGACATATAAAAATATACAATTCCGGTAAGAGAGGAACTAAGGAGAATAAGCCTCCCACCGAATGATGTTGCATTACCAATCCATGATTCACAACATTTCAGGAATCTTTCATCCACAAAGTTCCAGTTCAGGTTACGAAGAGTCGAATGACTGACTGGAACTCTCAAGTATTTCATCAGAAAATGTCCTATTTGGCAATTGAAAAGCTCTGAAATAAAGGCTAGTGTATCATCATCCCCCCCCCCAATGCATAGGATTTCACTTTTCTGGAAATTTATCTTTAGCCCCGACATAAGCTCAAACATATATAACGTAAGTTTCAGATTAATCGGGCTTCCCTGTCATGTTCAAAGCATATAATTGTATTGTCAACGTACTGAAGGATGGCCACCCCATTCTCAACGAGGTCTAGTGCCAATCCAGTAAGCAACTTTTCTTTCTGAGCATTACAGACCATTTTAGACAGAACTTCCACAGCCAAATTAAACAGGAAATGTGAGAAGGGGTCACCTTGGCGCACCCCTTTATAACTTTGAACAGTGTGATCCAGTTAAAGGAAAAGGTAGTATATCTTATGATCTAGCTACACCTCAGGGGAAGGCTCCTGTACAGGACACAGCCTGGAAGCCGTCACGTCCTGAATGGGTTAAATTGAATACTGATGGAGCATTTTCTTTGGAAGGAGAAGCGGGCGCTAGGATGATCTTACGTGATAACGTCGGCACTCTCATTTTTTTTAGCTTGCAGAGCCTTGTTCTCATGCAAGGATGTCTTAGAAGCGGAGTTGTGCGCATGTCTTAGAAGCGGAGTTGTGCGCATGTATGGAACGATTGTCTTTTGCGATTCAACGATCGGACCTTGCGATCAAAGTCGAGATGGACTCGAGCACCGCAGTGGCTATAATTTCAAGTGAAGAGTTGGACCAGTCAATCTATGCATCGTTGGTTGTGGAAATAAAGTACTTACTGAATCTTCAGAATTCTTGTATTACTCTTTTTCCTCGTTGTCAAAGTAAAACGAGTGATAAACTAGCTAGTTTTGCTAGAGTCGAGGGTCGGACAATTACATGGGTCGGTTCAGGCCCGGAGGAGGTTTTGTCGATTGCCCGAGATGATTGTAAGAACATGATT